>NC_053116.1:30207784-30342784 GCF_010015445.1 Perca fluviatilis | reverse complement strand
CCTTTACAGGAATGAGACCAATCAGTAGCAGGGCAGAGCTGAGACCTGTGTCGGCAATGGCAAAAATGTACAGGAAATTACACCAAAGAATGAAATATAACTGAATCATCAGGTTTTGCTTTGTTTTTACACAACATTTCTTCCATTTGCAGGGCCTGAGCAGTTTCCAATGAGCCAAATTCACAGTCTTTTATCGCTTTATGCTCTCTGTAATCACATATGAGAACGGAATAACAGCTGGCAAAATCTGACTATTTCCTGTTGGAAATTGCTCATAAAAAATAAACTAGAAACATAAATTAGAAGTAAACAACAACAAAATAAAATTTTCACGCTGAACATTTTTGGCATATTTTTTGGCAAACAGCTCTGTTTGAATTAAGATAAGAACATCTAAGTACCACTGCTGTTACATTCACATGATTAATAGCTACAAAAAATGGCATTTTTATGTTCTGGCCTTAAACTGGCACTAGACTGTTTTCACATGTCAACTCTATGTATTAGGGATGGTAAGATTAATCGGTTTGCATTGCTGCGGCAACATAAAACTGCACCGATTAAAAAAAAAGTGCACCGAAAACAATAAAGTGACCAATCATTTGCTATTTAGACTGATTCCTCTTCTCTATTACGTTAGCGAGCGTGCTGTCACGCTGAATGCCGACTGCCGAGGCGTGTGAAAACCGAGTGTTCTGCCTAGTCCTGCGCTACTGTGCTGTGATTGGTTAGTACTACTCTACTCTATTGACGTGCTGTTTCAACATTTCTCACCACAGCTCAATTAGGAAAGACCTGTGTGTGAAAGGTTATTTTAATTTTTTCATTGTTCATATACAAACTGCTTTTTGCTTGTTGTTCATTGTGAGTGTTAAGCACATTTGTCTGCCGGCAGTAGTTATGGCACATTGCACTATGCTCCATTGCCATTGTTAATCCTGAGCATCCTCAAACTGTTAATTGTGTGAGGTGTAATAAAAATGTACTGTACTGTGAACTGGAGACAGACAGAGAACACTACACTACAAAAGACTTGGTAACAAGTGTTACTTGTTACCAACTTTAATTGATGATTTAGTGAGGAAATAAAATCAAACTCATATTGAATTGCATAGCATCATTCTTTTGCATGGCGTTGAATCGCATTGTGTGCTAAATCAATTGGTGTCAAATTGCACAGCATCGCAATAGGCGTAAATGGCATTGCATCGGTAGTTGCTGCATATGTATCTTTTATTGTTAATCTGATCGTTGGCAATGCATCGAGATGTGTATCGCATTGGCCTCAGAGTACATACTCAACGCAAACACACTTGCAAGCTTTGAGGCGCAACCCAATTCCCTCCGCATCCACTTATCAGCAAATACAAAGATTCTGTCAACCCCTCTGTAAATTTACATTTGTATAATTTAAAATTTTCTCTAAAGTAAAGAATCTGTAAACAGCAGTGGCATTTTATAGCTATAGATATTTTAGCACATCATTTGAGGGATGAATGGAAGACAAAAGCAAATGAATTCACTGCATCACTCCCAACTTGAAATATGGAGATAATGGATTCAGTATCACTGATCTGAAACCAAACAGACTCACTGTTCATCCTCAAGAGGGCTTTTCAAATATTCCGGGCCAGTCAAGTGTCAGTGCTGAGAAATGTGTCAGAAAATGTGTTGGACTGAGTTATTATCACCCCAGGTACAAGAACAGGCAGTATCAACCCCCACTCTCCCCCAAGCACATATACTCCACCTGTATACGTCTCCTTTCTCTCCCTTCTCTCTCTGGCTCTGACAGTCCTTCATTATTAATTTTTACACGCTTCCCTCAGAACTCTTTCAGCCTGCACCCCGCCACACACACACACACACACACACACACACACACATACACACACCTACACACTTCAATAATTGATACATTTCCCAGCACTCTGTCTAAAAATAGTCTGATCAACATTGCCCAATATTCACGCTGCATTTTTCCCACAAGTTCCAGACCCAGAGTCAAGGGCAGACCGAAGACTGTGGACACAAAGATTGGGAAAAGGATTCATACACCCACACACACACACACACACACACACACACACACACACACACATAACACAACGCTTCCTGCTCAGCACTGATCTCCTGGTGGGCCCTGATGCAGCAGCATATGGCCCCATCAACACCCAAACACGTAACGCCAATGAGACTCTATATTAGCTTATGCAATGCAGGAGCAATCCTGCATAATCCTTGACTAGCCTTGAGTCCTCATCCCACTGTGGACGATCAAGAGGTTTAAAACTACAAAAGACTCAACTCGTAGCAGAGCAGGTTTAAAACACTGGAGCCTCAGAGGCAACAAGCCCCCTTTTTTTAAGTATATTTAGTGCGTTGAATCTTTAAACCTTAAGTGACAAAGACAAGGCAAATATTTCAATTTATTTCCCAGAAACAAAATTAAACAAAGCAGGGAAATGATGAAAAGTCTGTGAGAAAGTTTGAAAGCGCACACTTCTAAGACGACTTTTGGCTCTTTTGCAGCAGGCTTTGGTTTCCTACAGGTGAACTCTCAACACTACGCTCACTGTACCCTCCCACTTCAGCTTGCCTAGTTCCATGGTGAAGATCAAAAGTGTAGTCAGTGTATGTGTGATGCGTTTATTCATGTTTTGTGCGTTCGACAACGGTGGTGTTGTTGTTTTTTTTCCTGTCCTCAACCACTTGTATTCAATTTTAACAGTACAAGGTATCCACTAGTGTAAATGAGATGGTAAATAGCACCAAGAGCAACAAATTATTTTTGTATTACAAAGAGTGAAGGTGTGATTACTTTTACAGAGAGCTCCAATTATCTTTCCCCGCTGGTTTAAAGTTGCACATCTGTCTGGAATACGCTACGAAGTGTTTTTTTTCCTACCGATTCTTGTGAATCTCGGCAACTTCTACCACATGGCAGGAGCTCAAACTGTGAATGCAGATGGTGTGCGTGTGTGTTCCTCAAGGCGGGGAGCAGATAAATCGTGATTCTTACTTTTGATTCAGCTCATTGATACTGCCTCTGGGTGTTCCATCGCAGCATAGTGTATCTCTAGAATTTAGGTTTCCAAGGGTGAGGCACATGTGGATCTAGAGCTCAGTGAGATGACCCCAGCCTGAGTTATGGCTTCATTTCTCACCTGGGCCTAACGTGTTTGCATCACAGTAGGTAAAGCTGGATAAAAGCCTCACTACATGGCAGCAGAGCAGAAAGACACTGACTGACGTGAACTCTGGTGTCTTTCTTAGCTTAATTAGGACACAACTGTCCTGGTTAAAGAGACATTTCCCGCAGGAAAAATTATTTCAACACTGCAAACATAACGATGACTCATCTCATGTAGGAATATGTGTTGCATATGGTCTCCATCTGCAGTATTTAACAATCTGGACACATTAATGAGCCTTCTACTCACATAGCTGTAATAATCTTCTTCCATCAGTATAATTAGTCATATTAATGTGGAAAATAAAGAAACTTGAATCTTGCACGTCAGCGTTTTAAAGGGATGTACAGTTAAGGAGGTCTGTCTGATAAAATGTCTTGATATAAATGTTTGAGGAGATGAATCTTCATGAATGTCAGCTGTGGTGTTAAAATGACATTCAAGAATGGACGCTCCACCAAACAACCATTTTGGATTTTCAAGTAAAGAAGAAAAGAACAATGTAATAGAGAATGCCTGTCAAAAAGGCATAGACTGTTTTGTACAGCACAGGAGCATCCATGTAGCAGCACCTGCACACACCAGCATGATTTTCAATGTAAAATGCAAATGACCACTATAAGGTTGAGAAACTGTTCTCTTCACTCTACTTGTCCAATAAGAAATCAGCTAGGTGCAATAGCTTATTTGGGACTTAAGTCGCTGACACACCAAGCTGATAATCGTCCGTTGGACAGTCTGGCGAGGTCGGTGACTCGAGTCTGTTCGGTGTGTTCCGTGGCGTCGTCCGTCGGTCTTAATTTTGGCCAATATGCGGGCACTGCCGGCAGTCGGACTCAAACTACCCATCTGATTGGTAGAGTGCTAACCCGGAAACGGGGAGCAGAATGAGCGTGACAAGAGTCTCTCAAAATCAGACGAAAATCTTTTAAACTGACCTTTGTCGATCTGAAATGAAGACAGATTCAGCAACTCCATGGCCTATTTCTCGCTTAAAATGTTTTCAGAAACATGTTTCAGTGAACTATTTTAGTACAATATGAGATCGTATTCTGAAAAAGCCGCCATGACAGTCTGGCTTTGAATTTCCGGAGAAACCAGACCCACGAGACGCATTCGTCCAATCAGCGGTTTTCATTTTTGGGCGACAATACAGATTAGCGCCGATAATTACGTCTCGACGGTTTGGGGTGTTCCGAGGCATTTTTTTGACCAACTCGGGGAAACTGATCAGTCCGACTGGCTTTTCTGCCGAGGGTCGGCCGTCTGGTCAGTGTGTCTGCAGCTTTAAACATTGGTCCCAGTTTTAATTTGATTTGGCCTTAAAAAGATTTTCAGCTTTGAACTAATGTAAACAGGAATTTGATCATCATCATCTAGCCTCACATTTCCCCCCACAGTATTGTGATAACAAGTTATGAATCCAAAACTGTACATCAAACAAAACTGTGTGCCGGTTTTATTATGACATTCACATTTGTTAATCTTTCAATCGTTTTAATCTTCAACGGTCTGTATTTGCTTTGGTCTTATCTACGTTTTCTTCTCTGCTGACCCAAATTCATCCTCTCCATCTGATCTCAAATGTTTTTGATGTATTCAATCCTCGTCCATCATTATTGACGCATCCAAGCAGACAACAGATTCAACCAAAAAAAAATAAAACTTCCACACCTTTGCCATGGCAAAAAAAAATACATTTCAAATATATAAACAAGGATGTCTGGATATATTTGCGATAATATATCTTAAATAATGCAGCTACATCTTCCCAGAATCTCCTGAGAAACCGCAAAGCCCCAATTCAAAACAAAACAGAGGAAGAGAGACTATAGAGATGGAAGCACAAGCTTTGGTTGAGCTTTTACATCTCGTCTGCACAGCCGAGTCTTCCTTTTTTAGGGAGGCAAAAAGCATTACTGTGATAATCCTGTTTTTCATTATGTGCAATATTAGCTGTGTGTAATCTAGATCGAAAGCCTTTTCCTAAATAAAAAGCTGCTAAGAATTCAAACGACTGACAGGTCTGGTGTACCTATATAGTCCAGAGGAGAGCTGTGAGATAAAGTAAAGTGTGCGACGTCTCTGCTGATTTCTCTCCTGGCTCATTAAAACTTTATGGACCTGAACACTCCTTCTAAAAGCAGCAGCGGCTCTTTGACAGAGCAGGCCTTGACTCTTACCATTAGCATAATGTGTTCGGTGATAGAAATGACCAAGATCCTGAAGGAGACAGGATTTTAAAGAAGTTAGGCTTTCTGAAAATCGTTATGCCAAGAAACTTTGAAGAATGCTTGAGCTCGTGTGGTTTTCACAAGATTTTCAAGTTATTTTATTTCCTGCCGTGTTTACACATATAATCATAAAAGCTGCACGAATCAATATGAACAATGGGGCAAATTACTATGTGTATTGTGAAAGGTGTTGCTCAAAGTGACAAACCCACAAAGACTCCCCCCCACTCTGCAGTTCCACTCAGCTGTATAGAAAGTTTAATAATAGTAATAATAGAGTTCCATTAGAAATAACACATTTATTGACCACAGGGGTAGCAAATCCAACTTTAGTGGCTACTTTGTCAGACATGAAAGAGAACAAACCGTTAGCTGAGAGGATTAAATAATGTGTTTTAATAAAGAAAACCAAAGGTCACTTCCATTGCGTGCATGCAATATGCTCTATGAATCCTGTGCTTGTGTATGTAGTTTGAAAACAATTCTTAGGATATACAATAAGATGCAATAATTGAATGCAAACACATTGGACGGCTACTGCTGAAAAACGATGGCTATAAATACAGTAGTATATAAAAATGGGCTTTTACATGAGTGAAAGACTTATATAACGTGTCAGTTAAAAATGAACATTTGCTTGTTTGACTGTATGCTGTTGCGTTTTAATATTGTAATTACCAGGAATCTCCTACTACCTAAGAGGTGGTCTTTCTTTTAATTTCTGTTGCTAAAGGTTCTCTGGATGGGGCTGTTTCCTGCCTGTTAATTACATAATTTCCTCTGTGACTTTTCCCTGGTGTTTAGAAAAAAATGTAAAACCTCTGATGATTGTATACAGACTGAATAATTCACTGTTAAATCAATGGACTACAGAGGGGAGCAGAAGAACAGAGAGGAATTTATATGAGAATGTAGCACATTGTGAGTTTTAAAAATTTAAAAAGTTCGCTCAAAGCTGCATCTAAGAGAGTTAAATATGCAGGACTGTTTGCAAAATTTAACTTCACGGGGACTCTGTGACATCCCTTCAAAGACAACCGCAGATCCCCAACCCTTTAAATGAACAGGCCTGGATGGGAATATAATTCACCATGTTTCACTGTTTACTCCATATGTGCATATGTATGCAGTAAAAAGCCTATTTTGAGCGGGTTTTAGTTTGCATAGACAATGTATTTGGTCAGTGAGCAGATATCATCTCCTACTTAAGTTGGCATTAAGGCGCATCCTTTGACAAACACCAATCCCTGTTTGTTTACCTGCATTGGCTAGAGGGCATGCTGATGCATAATAATGACAGTGTGTTTATGTATGTGTTCATATGTGTGTGTGTGTGTGTGTGTGTGTGTGTGTGTGTGTGTGTGTGTGTGTATGTGCGTGTGTGTGTATGTTCAGTCCCTGAAGCTAGCCATCTCTTATCTTCAACGCCATATCTCATCTTTTGCAGGACTACTGTGACCAATCTAACACTGCCCCGAGGAACAGAAAGAGTGTGTGTGTGCGTGTGTGTGTTTGTGTGTGTGTGTGTGTGTGTGTGTGTGTGTGTGTGTGTGTGTGTGTTGGCTGCCATCTGCCCCTGCCTCTCTGTAACAGCCTGACCTGTGCCGCCGTCTAACAGGAGCGCTGAACCTGGCTGCCAACCTTAACAGTCCTCCAGTTCAGAGCCACTCTAGACGGGAAAGTCACGGAGAAGAAAAATACCGAAAACTCTGTTATCTGATTGAAAGACAAAAATAGGATGCTTCACATCATCACCCAAACCAATCCCTGTTCCTCTCAGCTATAATGGAAGTGGTCGGGGGGGAAGGGGGTGATTGAATCGTAGCGTGGCATCAGATGAACCCAGCATGGCGCTGAGGTAATTGCACACTTTTTTCCCCCCTTTGGTGCTTCTCCTCGCACATAAAAGTCTCATTTTGAACAAGAGGGAGTGTATTGCCTCTCAGGGGATTGATGAGTGTTAGATGGCTCTGAGTGTCTGAATTAAAACCCCAACCCTCATGTTGACCACATGCTGCGTTTAAGTCCAACTGAGAAAATACACCTTTGACCATTCACTCTGCAAGATAGAGTTAAGCTCCGGAATGATTTCTTGCCTTGATCGACCATTGATCTTTTATTATATAAAGTCAACCTATGATGTTGGCCTTTGATATTACAGAGAGGGGAGACAGCTGAGATACTGATGGAGCAATGCATTCTGGGACCACTTTTTAGTGTGCCATCTTTGATAGGCTCCAATATAACTAACCTGTTTTAATTAAAATTCTCTATGTGCTTCTGACACACACATACACACACACACACACACACACACACACACACACACACACACACACACACACACACACACACACACACACACACACATTAAAGGTGATAAGTCCCAGCCCAAGGCTGACAAGCCCTCAGCGCCGGTGCAAAGTGGAAAGGATTTCTGGGAGAGGGAGGAAGAGAAAAAGATGAGGAGGAGGAGGGAGAGGGAGTTCAATTTAAGGATAATTTCAATTCAGGTCAATTTCTGAACAATGATAACTTAATATTCTCAGTATGCAGGATGGCGGAAGTGCTTGTATTTGAGTTTTTTCCCAACCTGCCATGACCTCGCTCTCTCAGTCTAATTTCTTTATTTCCCTTCTACTCCTTTTTTTCTAGGTCCCTCTCCCTCACGTCTTCCTTCTTACCTTTTTTTGTCCTCAAGTCCTTCCCTTCCTTCTTATTCTCTTGACCCATTGTGAGCGTCCTGGCCCGCAGGTTGGGAACCAGTGTTTAACGATCTAACTACTGAGCCTTTCCTCTCCTCTCCTTACATACTTCCAGAGAGCCTGTGAGCCAGAGTAACACGTACTTCTTCCACAGCAGCAGTAGTGCCACTTTGTGCCCCCATTTCCTCCCTCCAATTACCATGCATGAGCTACATCCACAACTAATGGACTGAATTACACACACTTACTCATTATACACCCATACACATAAATCCCATACACATGCATGTATTTAATGTTTCCTGCAGACTTAAACACACCTGGTAGGCTGTAAAACCATATTTCAACATAAATTCTGCCACTATCACAGCTGATTAAACACTGATTTAAGCTATCAGGCAATATCTAAAAAGGAAGAATCTTAAGTACTACCACAATTGCCTCCTTTTATCAAGCTATAACATCCTGATGAAGTGGAGGTGAAATTACCTGACACTTAATTCTGTAAAAAAAAAATTAAAGAAAATAAGCTACTAAAGTAACGGGAAAACGTGTCAACCTGCTGATGGACTTTTAGACTTTTAAATTTAAGTGTCAGTAATAACCAACTTGTTACTGTAGGATGAAGTTTTGGCAGTGTAGTGACAGGAGACAGCTGTGGGAAATGAGAGCTGTCTGACGCCAGTGGGAAATGTCACAGCTAATGCACATCACATGTGGAGGTACTCACACTGGATGCCTTGTTCCCTACAAGATGGGTATGGCTGTGTGTGTGTGTGTGTGTGTGTGTGTGTGTGTGTGTGTGTGTGTGTGTGTGTGTGTGTGTGTGTGTGTGTGTGTGTGTGTGTGTGTGTGTGTGTGCGTGTGTGACATAAGCTCACTCGCAAAGAAATTCCACATGTGTGCAGCATGTGTGGGGGTATACGACTGACTGAATTTTAGTGCTTTGCAGTCATTTGATACACAACCCATTCAACCATATATCAGGCAAGTCACATAAATAAAACAATCTGAGCTGGGTATGGCTCTGTGTTTGTGCGCTATATATGTGTGTGTGTGTGTCTGTGTGTGTGTGTGTGAGTGTGTGCGTGCGTGCGTGTGCTTGCAGGTGTTAAGGAAGGTAAAAACACACTTAACTGTATTATTACTGGAGTGAAGACACACAATTCTCACACTGAAATGCAACTGTAAAAGTAATTTCTTAAAAACAAATTGTTGCCTTTACTCCCGTGATTTATTAATCCATAAAGTTGGGCGGCTAACAAGAGATGTATAAACACAGACTGGTCCAAATTGAAGCCGAAGGCTGAGATATCCTGGCTTTTAGTCACTAGTATGGGTCAATCTTAGGGCTAGGCGATGAAAATCTTCTATCTCGATATAGGTCATTTCATATCACAATCATATCATATTGAATCACTGCCCAGCCCTAGTCAAGCTCCAAAAATCCTAAATCCTTTATTTCCCATAATGCAACCAATACCATCTTTTCTATAGAGCTGTGTAGTACTCTACATGACTAGTAACCTGACCTTTTTGTAAAATTGATTAAATGCCCCTCTAAAATGAACAAAATCTATTAGTGAATGACAGATCATTTCACATTTCCTAAACAAATTAACAAAACATTAATATATTTTGTTTGTCTTGTAAAATGAAATGGGGGGGGGGAGGTTTTTAAGACTAAAATAACTTGTTCAAAAGATTTATATTCTATTCTATTTCTTTAATATCCATCAACAATAAATGCAGCAGTTTCGTCAAGTTACAAGAATACACGCACGCACACACGCACGCACTAAATTGTTCAAATTGTTGTCAATTCTTCACTCTATTTCTATTTCTCTCCTCTTCCTCTCTCTTATTATGGAAATGAGCAAGCAGGCAGATGTGTGAGGTTGCTGGAATACTAAGCACACTATATACTCGTTCTCTCTCGTACACACACTCTGAGGTGTATTGCTAAAAAAAAATGAGAGCGATGTAATGTAATGAGTTAAATGCATAAACAAAAGAATATACAAACAAAGCCAGCCTGGGGGAAAATGAATTCCCCTCATTTGCACAAAACATCCTTTTTTTCTAGTGTAAACTATTCATTGACACAGACAGCTGTAGATGTAGTGGGCAGAGAGACAGTAGCGGTTTTCCTCCTCACCACAGTTGCAGCACAGCGATTGGTTGGAAAATGTAATGACAACAGGGAAGAAGAGCGCCTCAATGATGAATTTTGTTTTCATTTTTAAGTTGAATGGCACATTATCTCTCGCCACTGACCACCTAAGCCCAAACATATATATACATATTTGCGTAGTTATGAGTGTGCTCGCGACATAGGCCTACCTTTTCTTTAACCTGGTTCTGTGACAAGTTTATGACTCGTCGTGTTCGCACCTAAAAGCATGGAATCTGCACGTGTGGAACACACGTCCATGTGCGCAGACACCCAGTTTACTATGATAGGAATCACGTGCATGTCCACTGTCTCTGTAGCAGGGCAATACAGTGTCAGGGCAAGTGTCAAAACGTCCGAAAAAGTTAGGTTTAAGCTCTTAGAACTTATTTGAGGGGGAAACCAGCAATCTCGAATTCAGCAAGTCTAGAACTTACATTACACATACATATAATCTACATAAATGCCCCAGGATCATGCATGGATGCTGTTTTAGACGTTAACAGGTGGGTAAACAGTGTACTGTGTCTTTACCCCACTATGCCCCTGGCTGGCTCTGCACTGTAGCATATCATATGTTGTGTCTATTCACTCCCCCAGCTCCAATATATATATTTATTTACACTGAGGTAAAAAGCCGAACAGAAACATTCAGATAATAGTGATTTTCTAGGTTTCTCTCTTCTCTCTGTCTCAATATCTTCTGCCCTCTGTGTCGCTCTCTGCTATCATACATCTCAGCACAGTGAGAGGGCAGCAATCAGCACGCTACACAGACACACATGCATGTTTGTGTGTGCGTGTATCTGCATCGTGTGTGCCGGGTGTAAATGGTGTTGCTGACACGCTGCTGGGCCATGTGTCAGTGTGTTGTAATTGTGCACATCTGGTTGCCATGACAACTATGGCTGTAACGTTTCATGTATTCGTGCAAAACCGTCACGGTCCAGGTCAAGGTCGGGGAGTCAAGGTCCGGGGGCACCAGCCGCATGCAAAATACACGGTGTGTAATTTAGATTGATGCATGTAATGTTGAACCAAAGTTCACAAGTGCGACTTCCGCCCAGAAACATTTAGCCATACGCCATGAGCAACACGTGCTAATGTTAGCACAACCACCGGATTGGCGTGCAATGGTCAGTCACAAGCGCAAATGAAAACGAGCTGGAAGAACCACCTGTAGGTTCCCCGTTAGCTACAACAGAGAGGGAGCCGTGTATGACGTTACCGTTGTAAGGTACGTACAGTAGAAACACATCGAACATGCTAACGCACATTTAACAGGGTGTCATTCCACCCTAAAATGTATGTGTGCGTGTGTGTGTGTGTGTGTGTGTGTGTGTGTGTGTGTGTGCCTGTGTGTGATTGTCGAGGTCAGGTTGAGGGTGGGATGTTCAGAATGGATAGTTTCCTGCCCTCCCTGTGTATGCACACGCAACAAATTTATCACGCATACCACACACACACACGCACACACGCACGCACGCACGCACGCACGCACGCACACACGAATCCAAAGCACATACACACCGAAAGTAAAAGTTGATAGAAACTGTAAAATCGGATGTTTGGGGTTCTGTAATGTGTGTGTGCCAGGAGTGTATGTGTGTTCCTTCACACAGCCTGAGGTTCAACTGCAATCTGTAAACAATGTTTCTAGCTGAGTGAAGGAAAACAAGAAGCAAGGGGTGAAATGTTCAAGAGAGTTAGAGTGTGTGTGTGTGTGTGTGTGTGTGTGTGTGTGTGTCTCTGGCAGAACGAGAGAGAACAAGAGAGCACTGAACTGCAGATGCCTGACTTTCAGAGCAAACGTTGCTTCTGCAGAAAACTATGACATCTACAGTATCTGTGTATACAGTGTGGATATTGTCAGCACAGAGCAAAACGCTCCAATAACTTCCACTTCTTAATAGGGAAAACTCTGACTGTGATGCAACACTCGGCTAATAGCAGGATATCAGCGCAATTTTGTTCAGCAACACGTTGACACCGCAAGCCACTTATTTTCCTCTAATTAACAACCTGGCAATGAAATTCGTTCCGCTGGTTACACTTCCCTGTGTGGTTATTTTCTGACATCGCCACCAAACAATTAAATTAGCACCTACCCATCACAGATTAAAATGCAATGACAACTGAGTCCCAATTTAAAATAACTTGCTGCTGTGTTAATGAGAGGGAATGAGCGACGTGGCCTTTCACTGGTGCTGAATGGCTGCCGTCACCGTCAACAATGCGAAGAACGTAGTGAGCCCATTTAAGGCAACATTAGGCCGTTCTGCACGCTAATTACTTCCAATATATGACAAAGAGCTGGGAAGGTTTGGGTTTTCAACCGCCCCTCTGCACGGCCATGCTGTGCGATAAGGGCTTGGATAAGCAGCTAGAAACTATTAATTAGCTCACATGGATTCATACTGTCGATATGGTTTTCTTTATCCCACTAATGTCCTTCTTTCCGTTTCATTTCAGAGACTCGGCATAGTGACATACTGCTGCATTTTTTTATGCCGTTGTTTGTTTTTTTAATCTCTTGCTCTGCCATGAGGAAGAAGGAAATCAATCAAGTGTGGCTACATTTACTGTGCGTCTAACAGGGCAAAAGGAAAGTTGGCAGCACAGGAAGCTTTCATCAGTGTGGATGCATATTCATGAGTGAAATATGTACTAAAGGCTTTACTAAAAACACACATTGATAACTGATTTCCGGGCAATTTGTCATAACCTTTTAAGATTTACATGGCAACAAGAGGACGTTAAAAAAGCCGAATTGAAGCGGATATTGGGATTGCAATACTCCAGATCACACCTCTGTCTAGCTTCTATTGTACATCACAGAGAGGCCTAATGCCAACAAATCAGACATGGCTATAAGAGTTGCTGGCTGACAGCTTCCAGATCACAGCCGCAGATAGCTCAGTGTGTTGTGTGTCCACATCAAAGAACTGCTGATCCTTACAAGGTCCAAGGTCCGAGAATAACCTGCATCAACGCTGGCGGGAGGTGCTCGGCAGCCGGGGGACATATCAAAGCAAACTCGCATTGCAAACTGTGTCAATAATTACTCCTTGTCACAGGGTATCAAAAGCAAATAGTGCTGCACATTACCGGAGTATACCTCAGTTCTCTTCTTCTTGGTTGATGTTTTTGTTTTTCTCACTTTGGACTACTGCTTCTAACCTATTTTGACAGATCAATACCGGGTAAGCAGAGGTGAGGTGAGGCAAGCCTGAATGTGAACGCTGTCAAAGACGAATGGTTAGATGTGGGGGTTGACCAGATTTGGCTAATCCCATTGCCTTTTACCTTTGTTTATGGAAAAAAAGAAACTACTTACTGAGCCCTCCAGACGCTCACGTAAGCATCTGCTGATGCCACCGACACAAAACGAGACAGGCTACTCTGACCAAGGTGAGGATATAGAGTTCATCTGTGTCATTTAAAAAGTGTGTGCTTTAAAGGGGCAACAAACTTTTCTGTTGATAAAGTCAAGGCTGCCTCAACCCCCTCCGCTTTCCCCCAGCAGCCTCCGCAAAAGTGGTCTAACAAGTGGCTCTCTTTTAAAAGCCGGACATGACAATTCTTCTGTGAAATCGTAATACAGGAGAGGCAACTTTACCTTTTGATATCTTGATGTGAGACCTTCTCAGCCAGTAACCCCGCCCCAGCTAAAAGATGAGGTAGATATTTTGCCTCTGTTGTGTGAAATCTATGATGTGAAATGATTTAATTAAGATAGGCCGAGGAGCCGTAATTAATTCTGCCTCTCTCTGAGTTAGGCTTACTGTCAAGAACACAGAGAAAGGCTCCGGCAGAATAAATTATTGTGTGTGTGTGTGTGTGTGTGTGTGTGTGTGTGTGTGTGTGTGTGTGTGTGTGTGTGTGTGTGTGTGTGTGTGTGTGTGTGTCCTTACATCTGAGTGGGTAATGGGTGTGGAGCTCTTAGTTGCTGTATTCTCCCAGAGCTGACAAAGATTTATGTCAATTCTTTAGGACTGGGTAGTGTTCTTAAAGTGTAAGTGAGCCTCCTGGCACTCTTATTTAGGTGTTCCACCATCTTAGATCAAATCAGTCCAAGAGTGTATTTTGTCTGTCAGCATGGAGCATCCTCTGGGGAGCACCGTCAGTGACAAAAGCGCCATTGAAGCCAGGCAGGCTGTGCTGGAGACGGCTACAGTCACAGAAGACCTCTGAACTGAGGCTTAACTTATGACACGTCCTTTCTTTTGAGTCTCCGGCCTATTCGGATCATGTTTGACCAGTGTTTAGTCACCTAAGGTTTAGGGGTGGTACGGTTCACAAAACCCACGGTTCGGTTCGTATCACGGTTTTAGGGTCACGGTTTTCGGTTCAGTACGGTTCTTATTTCTCTTTATCACTCCAGAATATACTTCAGCATATAGCTAAAATTAGCATATTGAATGCATGTTGCACAAAACGTGCACACAGTGGCAGTTCTATATTGTTTTATTTCATCATAGGTAACGTGAAATCCAAAATGTTCCCACACACCAGACTATAAACGACGCTGGCGCATCCTCCAGCTCTCTGGGCAGCCTCTCTCCCACTGGACATTTCTGCAGGTGACGTGACGTGACGTGCAGCGGCGCCCCACTCCACTTGAGGAGCGGTGGGCTCGGTGTCTCTCAAAATCTGACGAAAATCTTTTAAACTGACCTTTGTCGATCTGAAATGAAGACAGATTCAGCAACTGCATGGCCTATTTCTCGCTTAAAATGTTTTCAGAAACACGTTTCGGTGAACTATTTTAGTACAATATGAGATTGTATTCTGAACGAGCCGCCATGACAGTCTGGCTTTGAAATTTGGGACCAGCCAGACCCATGTGACGCAATCGTCCAATCAGCTGCCATGGGTTGCGTTTGTCACGCGCATCCCGCTCGTCATTTCCAGTAACTGTTTTAACATAGGTGTATAAAGTGGACACTACGGCAGTAAGAGGTTAGTGCACATTAACAGTGTACTGACGAACCGTGCGGTACACACACGCTCCGAACCGAGACTAGCGAACCGAGCGGTTCGGGTGTTTTTCCATGAACCGTACCACCCCTACTAAGGTTGTAATAGGATGAACTGAAGGATAGTTCAAGGGAGCAGTCTACAGTACACCCGATATTCCTCTCAGCCTGAAGTCCTTGAGACAGAACTAAAGACGTGAATCTTTTCTTTGTCCAAGTTCAATTAAAAACTAGATTTTCCATAAATCAGATGACAAATACCTGGTGAAGTAAAAAATAAAATAAAATACGACCAAAGATTGTGTCTAATTAACACTGCCTCCTTGCTATGCCCTTAACCACTGCACAAACTCTGGATGTAGACAACTGAGGGCCAAGAGCCTCGTTCATCACTCATTTCTCTGAGTCGACCCTCTTTCCAAAGACCAATACTAATCCCTCAAGCTGCAAGTCTTTGAGCTTTCTAGCTCAGGCCAAACGCGCAACAACTGTCTTATTATCAGGAGACAACAAGCAATAATGAGTGTGGCCTGAGCCAAGCAACTGCCGCTTTGAGCTTTCAAAGAAAAAGCCTAATTAACAGCTGCTTTGTGACTTCCGTCACTTATTTTGACCGGTGATTATAGGCTATTCATTTGGGAGGATTTGTCAGCTATTTGCTGGTGGCGCACACCATAAATATCATCTAAGAGTTTTGCTAATGTTGTGCCAAACCTGCATTTTCCCCACCAAGATTCTCTCGCTCTAATTTACAGAACAAATTCCTTTACTTTCTGCAGAATCTCCTCATGCTAATAAAGACGTTTCATCAACGGCAGTTCAGAGACATTTAGGCTGTGTAAAAATGTAGACTTCTTGGTATCTTGTCTGTGATTTCCTGTAATCAAGTACTGGGGAGCAGAGCACCCTTGGCACTGAGGACAAGTTCAGTAGAACGAGGCCTGTGCTCTCTACTAAATCGCCCCTCCACCACTACTAAAACCATGCGTCTCCAAAAAGTGGCCTACTGTCTTATTTGGGCCAACTCTAATTGTCTCACTAATCTCTCCAGCGTTAAATGACCCAGAGAAACTGCGTCCCACAGGGCAGGCTTACCCCACTGATTGGAGGCTTTGCCTTTTGTTTTGCTTGGCATATTAAAAGAGCATAGGCTGCTGATGTAAAGCCTACAGAACTATTGGAAATGTAATTAAGGGCTAGCAGCAGCTTTTAAATGGTTGACTAGTGCAGAAACAAACTGTGCCCCTCAGACAGCAAAAACTTTAATACATGGGAAATGAGTGGCTCAATCGATAAGCAGGGCGTTATTTCCTTTGTAGGTGGAAATTCAATGGAAGACAGAAATGGGCTTGCTTCACTGCCTGCATGCACACTGTTTCTCATTTGCCCAGTGGAGAGCCACATTTTACAGCAATATTTGCTTCAAAAACAGACCTTTCTGTGAGATATAATCATTTGTCAAGACAATTTCATCTGCCATTAAAACAAAAACAAATAGTTGCTGTAAACTGCGCCGGCTCCAATTGGATCTCCAGTGTTTTTTGACGTGAGGCACGAAAGAGAAAAAATAGATGACACTCCTCAGGTGTTGAGGTGAGGCAGAGTTGAGAAACTCTCCAATCAAGCCCAATCATTTGTTGAAGCCAAAACGCCCCAGCCATTTCATATCGACAGTGAACAGCCTATTGTCCCGACCCTGCCAGACAATCCCATTCGTCATAAACCACCTCTAATTTGATACATTTTTTAAAGCTGACATCTTTTAGCAAACCGCTTTTCCAAACAAGCTGGCCTATGGGGCGAGTGATTGAGCAATTACCAGAAACAGATTCTGAAAGCCCCCACTGTTGCCTTTTGTCCCTGACATCAGCTGGCCAGCTGGGACATTAGGAACATTTTCTCCCTGTGTTTTCATCCCTCCAAACCTCTGACTTTGTAGCCCACAAACAAGCAGGATGATACGAACACCTTCAGAACTAGTAGGAGTCCATTCTTGGCTGGCTGTCAGTGCAGTTTAAAGAAAATACGACACAAAAGTCTATCAAACACTTTCTCAGTGCGCTGCCTCTGATAAATATTCATGATAGCAGCTTGAAAACCAGATGTTTTCCTCCAATTAAAGCTTGCTGAGGTACACAGTTTTGGAAATAAATTGTTGCTTTTTTTTAATTAAAAGCTCATGTTACTGGGCCAGCAAACAACTTAAACAATGCAGCGCCCATTTCAAAGATTTATATGTATGGGACAGGAGGAGAGGGCGCGGCTAACAAGGTGAGGTGATGGTGCTGCTCTACGCTCCTGGCCTACAAACCTCAACTAATGTAGAATACTCAGGGAAAGGGGGTGGATTATACCCTATCAGAAGGATGTGAATGTTGCTGTAGTAACAGGTATTGAACATCAGCCCAACTAGCCGTGCGAAGCAGATCAAATCAAGTCATCAAAAGATCCTTCTCACATCAAAGCCCTGAGCAGACCTGGCCACGTGCCTACCATACCAACTGTGTAAAAACCAAAAGCGAGAGCAGCCAAATCTGGCACAGCGCACAGACGGCTGGCCACTTCAAAGGCAGGGAACTGCCGTATGAGGTCATTACTCGCAGATACAACCCCAAAACACCAGCGGACAATGGAGGCGAGCAGAGAGAAACCACAGAGGACTTACCATCAGGAGGCTGGGCTGGAGTGAAGTGAGGAGGTTTGTCTGAAAGAGATAAAAGAGAAAGAAATCGTTTTTTAGTTTAGGGGGAAATTCACAGACTTCCCAGGGGTGCAGGCCAAGTAATTGAGTTGCTACCCTGCAGGAACCCAGCTGAGCTAATCAACAGTAGTGCATTTCAGCGATAGATATCATTTTATTTATTTTTATTTTTCTTCTCATCCCAAACCACACCGCATGACTTTTGATACCATGAGAGCACATGAGAATGGTAAAAACACACAGGAATGGATCTGCTTTTCTTTTGGGTTGAATAGTGTAAGATAAGATTTGAAATTCCACAGCAGTGATCACATCAGTGAAAACGTACTCAGTCCCCAACCCCCCAGCAACCATATGCAGAATAAATCAGACCCCCCCCCCCCCTTAGAATATCAAATGACATCATGCTACTCTCCTAGTAAACACCCAGCAGATGATGACATAAGGCTTGCTGGTTTGTGGGAACCATAAAACAATACCTGTAGTGTCAAATGACTGAGTATAGAGTAACACTCAGGGGAAAGACCTCATGAAACTGGAGTCCTTTGCAGTTTTGACACCTTAACGCTTGAAAATGAGAACAATCTTGACCAAGCAATGGATCCATAGTAGTTTACTGTAATGCAGACTGTGCATGGAGAACATATAGTTTGAATCACATTGTATAGCAGGGAAACAGGGGATATTCTTAGTGACAAAACAAAAACCATGCACAAACGGAAATCGGGCTGCACTAACATTTACCTTTATCGTCGATTAATCTGATGATTATACCATTAACTGTTTAGGCTACAAATAGCCAAAGAATTGTGAAAACGCAATTTCCCAGAGCCTCAGGGGGTGTCTTCAAATTGCTTATATTTTCTGACAGACAAACCAAAACATATTTAATTTACAATATAAGAAAAGAGATAAGAGAAAAGCAGCAAATTCTAACATTTGAGATGCTCGCCTTTTTAGGTTATGGTAGATATTTGTTTTGTTGATTGGCTAATTGATTAGGCAACAAAATCATTTCAGCACTGAACAGGAAACATCAAGCGGGATATCTGCCTGTTGATTAGCTTGGCAATTATGCAAAGTGCATACAGATACCAAAGACATATAGCACTGAATGATACAAAGCTAAAAGCAAAGTAAGAAGAGTGACATCATGTTGGAAAATTAAACATATCCAGTAGGGGTGGGGGAAAAAAACCGATACAGCACAGTTTGTCTGCTTGACAATACCTACATATACATTTTGCAGCAATAAAACTGAAGTGAGATAAACAAACAGAAAAATTTATCTTTTTGGATAAAACAGATGTTGACAAATAGGGTTGGGTACCGTTTGGATTTTTACGATTCCGATGCCGAACCGGTACTTTTAAAACGATTCCGATTCCTAAATCGAACTGAAAAATGACATCAAAGAAAGGCTCTTTTATGGAGTTTGTTTTTAAATTGAAAATTATTTAAATTGAACAATATATTAACGTTTTAAAGTACTTAAATATATAATAAGTAAACCTAAGTCACCTAACACATAACTACAATAATTTAACAATAAATAACAGTTACACTATTAACAAGTAACAACAAAATAAATGTTGTTGAGTTGGTATGCCAACCAGCTTCAAACTTTAGCAGTTCTTATGCAGAAAAATGACCATATTTGCCTTCTCTGGCAAGATACTACACCTCTCCTGACTTATGGCAGGTCCTGCACAGGAGAAAACTCTCTCAGATGTTGTCCAAGAGGTCTGTACACACACAGGTATGAGTTTGAAAGGGCAGACAATTTGGGGAGGCTGTCCCGCCTCTCCCACCACCTGGCTACAGGCTCTTGTCCTGAACGATAGACTAACAGAACAAGTGTAATATGTTTACTAGCAATCACGTGCAGTGAATAGTTAATATGCTTTTACGTCCGTTTTGGTGAGCCCAGAGGGAAAATATGCCATTTTAAAAGTAGCCTACATTTACGGTAGCTAGCTAACGGTATTTTTTATTTTTACGTCCGTTTCGGAGCGTGTACAAAAAGCCGTCTATCAGCAGTGATAGTAGTAGAGTAGCATCGCGGAGAATAGCTCGGACACGCGCTTCACACTGCAAGCGGGCATGTGCGCCACTCGGCAGAAAAGGGAGAAAGAAAAAAAAAGAGTTCCATAGTGGAAATTTGGTACCCAACCCTATTGACAAAGTTTCCTTTTGGGGACATAATTTGAAATTGGGGGGAAAAAAAGGTAATAAATTGCAATATATGGCAGAACATTGCAATATGTTTAAAATCACAATAATATCGTCTCGTGACATAAGTATCGTGATGATATCGTATAGTGAGGAATATCCAGCACCATTGTACCTTTTTCTAATACAAACAATCACCATAAAAAAAAGCCATCAGGAGCACAAGTACTGATCTACAGCAATGATTTTGGTGTCATCATCATTTGCCAGGGAACTTCACCAAATGGACAATGTGTTACCTCGAAGGCCATCACGATACACTGGTCACGGTGTACTAGGGCACCGGAGTACCGAGCACAAGTCAACCAAACAACCATCTGCACTCTCGCAGTCAACTCAGCTCGTCTGGCTCACGAAGCAGAGCTCCGGTGAGTTGTCAGAGCTGCCAGCATCGAACGCACACACCAGCACACACATTCAGAAAGGATGTGCAGACACCCAGCCATCTCTCTGACGTCTCTGCACTGTGAGGGATAATGAGGAAGATAAAACACATCACATCAATTACCCCACTAACACATTATTCCGGGGCTCCGTCAACCACTGCGCCAAAGCCTTTTCAGGACTTCTGCGATACCCGCCGTCGGCGTCCCAAGACACAGCTGAGTTTTAAATTTAGGCTCACTTAAAATTGCTTGTCAACAGTCGGGGCTTCGGGGGAGAAAGAGAGAGAAAGTGTGCGCGAGAGAGAAAAAATGAGGAGAGGGGAGAGGCGAGGCGAGGCTGGTGCTAGAGGTGAATAATGAAGTGTCGGCTGAGGCCGTTTCCCAGTCAGTCATGACGGTAACTGATTTCCATCTGGGGGGGATTTCAAGAAAACATATAAAACGAGTGAAACAGAAATTGGCACGAGGAAAATATTGAAGTTCTGCTGAGAGGGTAAAGGAGCACGCACAGAAACAGACATCCACACAAGCTGTACTTCCTGCCTCGCATTCTGAGCATGCATAAACACACACAAACAAACAGGGCAAATCAGAAAGAGCCTGACAGAAAAGGTGGCGTACAGAGCGCAGGGCGACACTAAACGATTTCGTCAAATTTCCATAATGAAAGGACGAGATAAGGTCTTTCCATAAACATATCAGCTTTTCCCATCTCCCTCTGCACCCAGCAAAGCGTGAGTTCCCGTGCCCGTGTGAATGCCAGAACATGGCCATCATTCACCTTATACTGTATCTTCAGCAAATCAATACGTGTCTGACTGTGGCATTTAGCCATGTGCACGCAGAGGAGTGTGTGTATGTATCATTGAATGTGTGTCATCTTCCCTATTGGTGCGGTTGATGTATAGTCACACAGAATGATAAACCAAGAGTGTGTCTGTGTGTGGGTTCTGTTGGCAGGCGGTAGGATTTTGTGGGGGTTACTGCGTGTGTGTGTGTGGGCATGCTTCACCCCATATGGTGACAATAGAAATAGAGAATCTGAGGTTGCACTGCTCCTCCAACACCCCTCCTCCCTCACCACACACATCCAAACACAAACGTCATCACTACCAGCACTATCACCATCCTGTCCAGCTGTCCCTGTGGCCACGCGGCGAGGGCTCTTGGCAGCATAAAAGAGCCCCTTTCATTTCATCAGTTCCTCCAACGCACATTTCTCATCTGAGAGGTTTAGATTGGCCCGCTTTAACGGAGTTTGTATTAAATCTATTAGAATCTGTCTGGCTGAAATTGATTCAGTAACACAGCGAGGTTACAAATGGACCAGACTGCTCTGGTCACCAACATCCACCAATTAGCCGGAGAAGGAAAGACTGACAAAGATGATAGAAAGACACAAACCTAGAAAAGAAGTAGACAAATGCTAAGAGGTGCATCTAATGCAGTGGCATCCTCTGGGATATGGGGATTTTGCCTTCTACATGGCTGAAAAGTCAACAGCCCGATAACAGGGTTGACATGGAACAAGAATCACAGCTAAAGAATATTAACGAGCCTCTCCTCTAAAAGGGTTACTCAAATTCCACTTCAACCCCAAAACGACTGCTTGTCGTTAACTTATTTATTTACTTATAATGATGTGCAAGTGATTATGTTGCACAAGTCTTGCATAAATAATAACCCACTTTGGATAGTTGAGAGGACATTCACCTTTAACACAGTCTAATCTGGCAAGGCACTCAAAAATAGACTTGTTTAAGTCTGTGAGAGAGTGAGGAGAATGAATAAGTTAGTGTTAACACAGACAGGCAAATGGAAGAGGGGGACAGCTGAAGGTGTGCTGTTGCCAGTAATGTAAAAAAAACAACAACAAAAAATGGTTGCATATCTTTGATGAATTCATAAACTCATATTGTGAATACAAATGATACCCAGCATGGGGTTTAACAGAAGACAAACTAAAGCAATTATCTCACTTTGTCTTTGAACCAAAGAATCTACCGATATGGTGACAGTCAAAACTGCCAACAGTAACTAAACCGCACGAACATTAACAACTTAATGAGCCACAATCCTTTCAATATAAAGTGGGACAAGACTAATGCAGCGGGGGCAGATGACAGGAGGGGTTGAGGCTTTCCAGGCCAAAAGACATGTTATCATCCGCCAAAGGCATTTAGTTCCCTTTTAATACTCCATCCCGCAGTTCAAAGTAAATGCCAAGTCTGGAGAAGAAACATAAGACATTTTCACAAGCCTACAGTACAGACACAGAAACAAGGAAAGGGGGGCTGAGACTTTAGGTGTCCTGAGTCCCTACCTCAAGTGCAGATAAGGCTGTCATGAGAAGTAAAGTGAGCTCGGTATTTGTTTCAACAAAGACATTCAATGCAAAAACTGTGTAGAATGTACAAACCAAAATAATTTATTCCCAGCTAAATTCTGTCTGTAAGGCCGCACCAATACTTTGAAATAGGGGTTTATAGCAAGCATTCTATTGCCAAGCACTGACCCATACATTTAGGTATTATGAAAGTAAAATTGTGTGTTTCTGATGAACCAACGTACAATTGTTGAGGAACAGGAGCACCGCGAAGCCCAGTGTAGATGTGGCCAGCAGGATCAGACAGATGTTGCAGGGGATCATGAAGTAGCGCACCACCAGGGACACCTTGTGTTGGTACCTGCGGTCCTGCTCCTGTGGCGGTGGCGAGGGATAGTGGCACCCGCTCATGCTCCACTCCATTGACCCCCTCCCCTCCAGGGTGGAGGAGATGACGGGACGAGGAGGGCGACGAGGGGTGCCCAAAGACCCGTTGGAAAAAATGATGGCGGCGGGGTAGAGCAGAGGATGAAGATAAAAGCACCCACAAAAAAAAGACTCGTAATGGCGGCTGTTTCAGCTGCGGTTCCAGCTGTGCACCGTGGCGAGGACCCGGTGACCGTTTCTGTCAGAGAATCGCAGCAGCAAGCTTTCAGCGGTTTCCAAGCAACACATTTTTAGAGATAATAACATCCATTTGGAGAAAGGGACAGGGATGTTGGACTCCTACAGCCCCCCACCTGTCCACACGACCTCCATTCTGCTGTGTCCACTAGGAAAAAACTAATGGGCTTTAAATCTGTGACTAAGTGTGTGTGTGTGTGCTGTGAATTGGTTTATACTTACAGTGCAAACATGTGTGTGGTTTTAGGTGGGTGGTGATAATGTGTTTGTAACTGTGCGTCAGTGCGCTTTTGGCATGTATGTGTGTGAGATGTACCTTAGCCAGAAATTTGTGTGTTAGGAGGTGGGTGTTTTAAATTGTCAGATATCCACACGGAAAACTTCCAAGCAGGCTGACAGTAAATCCACAAATGCAATCCTCTCCTTTCCCTCTCCCAGTGACCCTGACTGGTAATGAGATGGACGTTAAAGGGGTCTGGGAATGCAGCTTCTCAGAGCACTCCCACTCCTTTACTTGTCAAAAGCCTTTAAAACACCAAGCCAAGGTCTGGTGCTCACCAACAACATGTGTCACAAGTATTTTCCTAAGAGGTGACAGCCAAGCATCTTCTTTAGCCTCCCTGTGGCTGTTGCCTGTTGGGGCAACAAAGGTTAGCTCCTCTCCTGAGCAATGATTTGCCCAGAGCGCCTCTAACTCAACACAACTGCTTCTTTGTATCCACCGGAGACTGGCTCGTTTTTTTTTTTTTTTTGCTTATGGTTTTGTATAGTCTGGCACGGTGAAGAGATACGCGACCACGGCACGTAAGATCCGTCCAAACCTGTCACCGTCACCGGAGCAACTTGTATCAGCTGTAGCGTGATTAGCGGGATGGCTGGAAAGCAGCTGGCTGCCGCTCGCTAAACCATATGCTCCCGGGTTCACGGAGATGGCTTGTTTTTCCTCCCCTTCTCTCCTGCGTGCCTGACACTCCTCGGTTCAATAACCTTTATTCCCGGCCAGTCTCATGGAGAGGGTAAGCATCTGCCCCCCCACCGCCCCCAACCCCGCTGGTGCCGAATGCAGGTCAGAAGAAGTGGCGGAGAGGGAGAAAAAGTTGGAGAGAAGAAGGATCGCCAATCCCCACTCAACCTGTCAATGCAGAGCCGTCTTCTCCCCCAAGCAGCTACGGCCGAGCACCAAAACACAGAGACGATCTAAATGAATGAACTCGTGGAAAGAAAAGGAGAAAAAACGGTGTGTGATCAGAAATCAGCCAAGAAGCTCGAGGCACAGATTTGTTGGGCTTTCGTCCCTTGTGTCAGCACCGAGACAGAGAATCCCAACCAGATAATTAGAGGAAAAGGTTCTCATTGCGCCCTGATCCTCGTAAGACTTAAGTTGATTCAGCATCTGCTATTTCTGCCTTTCAGGAAAGAACTTGTCCGGCCTTTTCTTTCTTTCTCTGGTTCGTCGACTCTTTTTTTTTTTTATACGCTTCCTCAAGCATCCAGTCCCCTTTTCACTGGGTTGTTTTAGTCCAGAGGCGCTTCAGTGTCCTGGCCGCAAGGATTTATGCACCAGCTTCTCCTCTGTGGGGATCCAACATTCACTGGCAGCCAAAACAACAAATTAGACTCCGGGTATTCATGGCGCGCTTAATCCCCAGGCAGCAGGTAGTGGTCCCAGTGTCAGCGCACTCAGTCAGCCAGCTGAAGCAGAGAGGAGTGAGTCAATGACAGAAGTCAGCAGACAGACGCAGCAATACAGAGAGAGAGAGAGAGAGAGAGAGAGAGAGAGACAGAGAGAGACAGAGAGAGAGAAAGGAAGTAAACGGGAGTGAGGAGTGCTGGCAAAAGGAAAAGCAGCTCCTGACACTTCGGTCCACCTTTTCTTTTTCTTTTTTCTCTTTTGGAGAAAACAGCAGCGGCGTGTTGCTGGTTTCCCAAACACTCTCCTCCTGAGCGCTCCTCTCTCAGCCCTCAGCTAGCGGAACGGATGAGCCCATAATGAGAGAGCGAGAGAGACAGTGCAAGAGAGAGAGAGAGAGAGAGAGAGAGAGAGAGAGAGAGAGAGAGAGAGGTGGGGGGAGTGGTTGAGGGGCTGTCTTTAACAAAGGCAGAGGGGAGGGGGGTTGGAGTTGGGTGAGGGAACGAAAAAAAAAAAGAAAACGAGCGAGAATAAAGGCTTTGGGGAATAGTACTCGAGTCCTGTCGGAGTGGGGAGGGGGGCAGCAACAGTGCAGCAGCAAAACAAAAGAGGGCTACGGTCTTGGGAGATGTCAACCAACTCCTCCATTTGTTTATAGCCTAATCAAAAGAAAGTCTCTTCCACAAGAGCTGGAGAATTTCCACAAAGATTTAATGAGGCAAACCGAGAGAAAATAGGCCTGCAGATTGAGGGAGAGAGCAAAACTTAAATACATTAAAGTCAATCACATATTGAGTCTCTCCAAAGAGCCTAGCCCACTTGTTTTTGACAGATATGTGCCACAAGTACAAAAATAAGCCTGAGAAAGTCCACATGCGTTCCACACAAACAAGCCAATATTCAATTAATTAACAATCCCATTTGGACCTTTTTTTTTTTTTCTTACTCACTTTCATGACAACTAGGATTAGGTTTCTTCTCCCCCACCCCCACCCCGTGTTAAATAATATGGCAAAAAAAAAAAAAAAGAATATTCAGCAGATCTGGCAAAAGATCTGATGCGGATGCATCTATTTCACAGCATGTATTATTTTGCCCTTTTTAAAATGCAATGCTTTGTTGCTCATCTAATGTGATAATGAGGTCAGAATAGAGGGGTGGTTACACTGTTTTAGCAAGACCCCCGCATCAATATCCACTTTGAACAAAGTCAACGGTGGCAGGCGCCAGATGCAAGGCGGTATCTATCATCAATTATTTATGTTTTTTCACTCTCTCTATCTGTGTCTCCATCTCCATCTCTGCCGTTCCATCCAGGGCCCCACACACACACACACACACACACAAGGGTGCGCACAAGCATACACACTGGCAGTGCACACGTAGTCTGCATCCACAGAGGAATTGCATGAATGCACACACAATTGCCTTTTCTGTCTGATAGAAACACATACACACAGCAAAATGCCTCCTGTCTTTTTGTCTCTATCTGATTTCCACCTACAAGCTCACACAACTTGGCCACACACTCGCACTACAGTACACTTACCACTTACTCACACAAACACACACAGACAGACACACATGAAGGTGATCTTGCTTCCGCCCAAAGTCATTTATCTCTTTGGAAAGTGTGTTCATTCCCAGACCTAAGCTGAGCTCTGTGGGGGAGACTCTAATACGAGGGGAGCCAGGTTTTAAGACTGCCTGCTGAGTGGTCCACCCCACATCATCAGCAACACCACCCAACCAAGAGGTGCCTCCCCATCCGTTTCCCTTCCAGACACGATACCCCAGATAGTCCACATCAGCTCTCACATTGCGGAAACAAAACCTGATTGATGGACTGACTGGAAAGAAAAAGGAAACAGCTGCCGTCTCATTTGTTACCTCTCTTTTGTCACCTGTTTCACTTTTATCTGTCTGTGTCTTTATGATCACACTCATTGTCTCCACGAGTGGGAATTTTTGGTGCAGCAAGGGGTTAAAACAATTAAAAGTGCACACCACCGCCACATCCTAACACAAAGCGCCAAGTTCTCCCAGCAGAGGGCGCTAGGGAGCCGGCCCAGCACTCTGCCGCCACACGACCCAAATAAGATCTTCTGTCGACATCAAAGCTCAGCTGCTTTGATCCATTTTTAATGCCACAAGTAGCGCACAAGGTTAACATCTCTCTCCCTCTCTGAAAGCTTTGAAACGGCAATTTCCATTAAGGAGTCAAAGGAGCTGCTCTCTTGTTTAATGGTCTGGCAGGAAGAAAAAAATAAATGCGTGTGCATATGCTCATGTGTGTGCTATTCTTTATGCAGGGAGTGAGAAATTTGTCAAGTTCAATAACTAATTGACCATGATGCTTCAATCAAAGCAGTGTGTGTTGTGCGCGTTATTGTGTGTGTGTGCGCGTTATTGTGTGTGTGTGTGTGTGTGTGTGTGTGTGCGCGCAGCTCAGCGCACGTCCCGGTCTTCTGGCTGGCCGGCGGTGAGCTAATTGATCTAAGAGAAAACAGTTGTTGCCTTTGCTGAATGACAATTTCTCCTCCAAAAAGGCCAAAAGGATTCTCGTGTAATACAAGAGACTGTTATTAACTATTTAAAGCAAATCAACTAACATCAAGGAATGACAGGAGAAATGTTCTCTCTTTCTGCATTATCTCTATATATGTCCCGTACAAGCTACATTCCAGCTGCACTGCCACAGGGTCAAGGGTCAGATCACATACGGTAATACTTTTGCAATTTTTGCAAGGATAAATGGTATGCAGTCAATACTGTTTTGTATTAAAAAGCCCAAGGCTTCTTTAACAGTGTGGGGTCAGTGCTCTGACGTTAACGGGCAGGAGATGAGAATATGTGTGCATTTTCTAATTTCACTAGCTAAATCTAATTTCACTAATTTCACTAATTTAGCTAAATCTCTAAAGATTTGAAAGGTATTAACTATTAACTGATTTTATACGATTAGGTGGGTTTAAACAGGCGATACAGGATCCGCATGCTTTCCCTGTAGCCAAGCAACACCCAGCCAACGTCTGCAGAACTCTCTCCTACAGTCAGCGATCAAAGACCTAAATATTTGCATTAACAACTGCAATTCTAACTGTGGTGCTGAATCACAGAAAGTAAAGGTGACTAAGCACCCAAGGGACTCATTTATCAAAATTTTTTGCATTTGCTGGTTCAGAGGTGAAATAAATGAACACAAAACAAAGTCATTCTACCTGTTTTGATGATGTTTACGGGCTTAATGTACTCGCTACTCTGTGTCTCTGTCGGACTTTGGGTATAATACTTTTTTTCAAGCTCAGTAACAAAACTATGCTGGAGTTCTTAGATGAATCTTTCATTAAAAAAAAACAGTTTGGGGAAAACTGTGTGCAAAGATCAATTGCTAAATGCGACAACAGCAGCTTTGTACAATAGAGCATGTGGGAAAAAAAAACCCTGCTGATGAATACATCAACACCCCATTAGAGTGGGATTCTGTCCATTTTTTCAAAGCAGGAGCTATCAAAAGCGAAGCTGTTGCCTTCACTAATGGCATTAGAGATCATCCTTTCCTGCTGTCCATTGTAAATGAGTGTTTTAATGATGTCGATGAAAAGAATAGTCTGTTAAAATTTAGAACGGATTTGGTAATTGCCTGCACTAAAGCCTGTCTACTGGCCCACTCAACTATTCATGTGAGCCTCATTTTCATGATAATTCACTGTAATATTTGTCATGTAGTGTTTTTGGTGCATGTATATGCATAGATAATGAGAGATCTACCGCAATGAGGTTTATTTCAGCCAATTGGGTCTCAAAGCTCAATCAGGATCTATTGAAAAGTTATTTGCTGGTATGTATTTATATGGCCCAGCTGCCCCACATTACATCAGTGTAGCGACACGTCTTATAAATGTATCTAATTCCACAGCGAACTATGTATTCAAGGCCACAAATTCCGTTTTCAGGGACATTAGGCCGACATCAGAAGGCCATGTTGAATTCTTCATGTGCATCGAGCCGTGCAGCCGGACTGGTGGAGGGATGCCCAGACTCCTCAACCAGTGGGCTATGGCGGGTGAGATGCTAGCGGGTGTCTCGCCACGGTATTAACTCCAATCATCATAAGTCAGACTTCGCTGCAGCACGCAACAGATTCCCAGACTTCCCAGTCATCAGGCCTCCGAACTGAGCAGCACTCATCAGGCAACGAGGAGACCAGGGCCTCTCGCAGCTGTGCGTGGCTAACGGCATTAACCTCTGCTGAACTGGGTCTCAAGGAAATAGAGTGGGAGGTACAAGGACAGATGATGAGGGACGAAAACAAGACGCTTCTCTGGCTAATGTTATCATGACAACCAAGCATCAACACCACAACAAATAGATGAAAAAGTACTTCATTTTGGAAATGCCCAATACTTGTTTCACAATCTGTAAACTGAAATCACATTTTAAATTTGGACAGAAGCTGCAGATGGGAGACACATTAAAGGAAAAATAAGCATTAAATAATGTCAAGTCTCCAGAACAGAATAAATGCTCCTTGTTATAGATTCTCCAAATCTATGAATTTTTTTACATAACTGAAGGAATGACCACAATTCTTCTAAAACATTTTCCCTCATTTGGTGTTTTGTTTTAGCCCTGCCTGTGAGGCCAGTTTAAGTAATAGAACCATGAGTTTCATGGTGCTAATGCATTGCACAGCAGTTTATGAGAAAGGTTATTAAATTACGATTGCCAGATTAACAGTAAAATCACGTCACGTTAAAAATAACTTTTCCAGGAATGTGCACTCCCGTATGGACGCATCTGCATTCCTTGTGTTTCTCCACACATTTATTTGTGTTTTTCCTTTATTTCACCATAAGCTTGTATATATGTGGTGGACTACAGGAGTTAAAGTGCTCATATTATGCAAATTTTCAGGTTCATAATTGTATTTTGAGGTTGTACCAGAATAGGTTTACATGGTCTAATTTTCAAAAAACACCATATTTTTGTTGTACTGCACATTGCTGCAGATCCTCTTTTCACCCTGTGTGTTGAGCTCTCTGTTTTAGCTACAGAGTGAGGCATCGCACTTTTATCCCATCTTTGTTGGGAGGCGCACATGCGCAGTAGCTACGTAAGGATCACATCAGCTAGCTGTTTGTTTCTACAACTTCAGTAGTAACAGGCAGGATTAGCCGGGAGACTTCTTCTAAACTTTCAACTTTCAACCTTCAACTTTGCGTGGAATACCTGCAGACGAGGGACATGTAAGTAGTTCTGAACAGCTCACCCGGAGACTGAGGGCAGGATACATTCAGAAACCCGTATCTCAGTCAAAACAGCATTTTTTTCCAAGTTTGTATGCGTGTGGAAGCACCAAAGACACAAAATAACACCCCAAATCCCAGAAAAACAGATTTTTTCATAATATGGGCACTTTAAAAAAGCTCCACCATGTCTTTCCATGTCAAACGGCACACAAACACCTGTGCAAAATCTGTTACAAATGTGGTATGACATTACTCAATGATTTCTCCCATCATATTTCAGTAGCACTGAATATTTAAATAAAAAAATCAAAACCCTGCGTTCATGACAACACTATTCCTGACTCAGTGGAAGATGGCACTATTGTGCAGTGTTGATGGAAGTGCAATCGATAGAGTTCCCACACAATGTGACTCACAATGTGACACATTGCCCAGTATGTGGTTTCAGCTTGGGTACACTATGACACTGAAAGCAGTGACATGCAGTCCACATCTGAACATGAATGGTCATCAACATTTGGGTCATCTTGACATCTGGTATTTAGGTACAGAATAATCCTGGTCTGTGCATGGGAAAGAGTTGGGAAAGTTCACTTTCTAAATTATTACCACAGCCCATATAGAACCACTATATTATTATTTAATTATTTTATCAGTTTTAACACTGAAACTGTGTCAGATTTCATCTTCATATCCAATCAGTTCAACGTGCCGTTTCAGGTTTGCTGTGGATGGGACTGAAGTGCGGACCTTGTCATAAAACTGGTTTAAATGATCATACGACCTCCTTGCTGCTTCGTCGCCTCCACGCTGCTTTTTGTTTTGATGACGCATGCGGCGGTGCGACTGGTGGCTGGTGTTGCCAGATTGGGTGTTTTTCCGCTACATATTAAGGCCTGTTTACGGTGTGTTTTAGCCGGGTTTTGGCCTGGAAGGCTCTATAGAAATCTGGCACCCTATTGAATGAAGTTAAACTGAGAGAGCGTGCCGTTCACACCAGAATGAACAAGTTCACAGTAACGTTCATCAGGCAGTAATACAGTACGTTCAGTTCACGATCGCCCAAAATATGCAACAACAGGCACAACACTGGTAACGCTGTTTAGACTGCTGGCCAGTCCTCCAGCTGATGCTGTTCAGCCATCCACAGAGGAGTCTCCAGTCAATATGATCCACCTGTGCACACGTACCACTTCTGGCCACATTAGCCTCTTTCTCCCACTCCATCCCACGCAGCAATTAACTGCTTTTTCAGCCTACTCTTAGCCAGCTCTTAGCCCGGGGCCTCATCTAGGAACTGTCCACTCTGGACATTCAGTTCCCTCTCATACGGCAAGAATTATATTCCTTGCCTCAGTGGTCATCTGAAGCCAGAAGACGGCAATCCGAGCCTGAGGGCTTATGTTCTCAGGCCTGCTGCCCACTGACTCCTTCCTTGTCCACTGGTCTTCCAAAAGAAGAGGAACTCATTCAGGAAAGACTAACTCATTATTAGCAATCTCCGCTCTAGCCAGCCTCTGCTGCACATCAACACCCACAACAATAATGATTACAGGATGTAATATCCTCCGTCCTCCACTGCTTTGCCCCTGTTTATTCAGGTCATCAGCACCAACAATTTCTCCTTATAGCCATGTAGGAAATTATTCCAATGGCACAGACAGGTATATTATGAGAAATAATGACAGAGAGAGAATGAAATTGCAAAAAAAAAAGAAAAAAAAGAAAAGTGACAGAAAAAGAAAAGGTTGGAAGAGAAAGAAAGAGAGCAACCTGGCCGCTATATGCAGAGCGAGTGGAGAGTGACACTTCTTCATGTGGCTGGCATATGGAGCCAATTGTGGCAGCAGCGCAGGAAGGCTGGGAGCGTGGAATCAGAGGAGTGGTTGGCTCTTACAGCCTTTACACAGGAAAGGCAAGGCTGATGGAGCTGAAGGATGATACAGATGTCAGTCTCTGGCCAAGTCAGCCATCTGGCATGGGGAACTGGCCAAGTCACACTGGCCCCGTCATGCGGAGAAAGCAGCGGGAGACTGGTGATGACCAGTCATTATGAGCTGGGAGCTGTCCTTTGAACATGGCGGATTCCCTTCAGTAGCTTACCTTGCATTGGTGTAGACAGAGGACATAAAGACGCACTAGTAGGGCTAGGTAGATACTGTATGTAACATCAATACCTTTAGAGTGCGGTCTGAAAAGTGTCAAATATGAGAAGTTGGCATTTTAAGTCTTGTTCACTTATTCTTCTGATATTTCTTGATACGAATTTGGGAAACTTTAGACTATATTTTAAATAGTTGAATAAGTTAGTCATTCAACACTGATATATTAAGCAGTTACTTATTTTTTTAAAGTAGCATTATTCACACAAATATGACCACTGGAGTGTTTTTTTTTTTTTAAAGATTATTTACTTTTATTTTTTTTTCCCTACCTTTAATTGATAGGACAGCTAGGTGAGAGAGGGGGAAGACATTCAGGAAATTGTCACAGGTCAGATTCCTCTGCATTGAGGCATAAGACTCGAAGTATATGTGCGCCTGCTCTACCCACTGAGCCAACCCGGCCACACCACCACTGTAGTGTTTATGTGTTTATTCACCTCAAACAGTCAATGTGCAGCTGTTGCAGCTAGCAACATATGTGTCTGTAATGTGTGGCGGCTTAGACTCTGACCGACCTCAAAAGCAGGAATTCCAGTTTCTCGTGTTATTCTTCCTCGTCTCTCTACATTCATTAATTGGAGTCATAAAGCCTGAGGATACATTTACATTTAAGATTTTTTATTTGCTATGTCCACTTTACAACTTAACATGGAACCACCTCTAAAATTCACTTTGTATTCAGTCTGAACACACCTTAAGGCGCTGACTATTGTAGTGGGAATCTCAGGCAGTGTATTGGCACAATCAATGTTGAAATGATACCCAGCCTGGGGCAGATGTGAGGGAACACAGAGGAGGTAGGAGAACTGTTTGGGAGTCCTGATTATCCCCATTCAGGAAGTTAACACTAAAAAAAGTCAGAGAGACAGGAAAGTGTAATTTCGAGCTCAAAATGCTAAGGCCGTTGGGGATACGCTGCTGCCTACAGATGAGGAATGATGCCAAGACAGAAAGTTTTTGTTTTGTTTGGTTTTGTTTTTTACATTTCTTGCAAATAAAAGGATTCAGTTATTTAATGAGCAGCATGTCTGAAGCCAAACATTGCACGTTGACTGGAAGTAGAAATAGACTCTTTTAAATTCCAGCTCCATCAAAGACCTTATCTTCTGCCTTACAGCAAATCCCTTGTGTTCTACATCAAGAATCCTGCTTTTTATTCCTTTTGCCATTACCTTTGTTTGACCATAGCACGACAGAAGAACATATATCACTGGGACATACAGTATTTATACTGTTCACAAGCAGATCGGCTTTCTGACATCAAAGCTGACAGTGATGAGCTATTATACACTGGGATCCTTTCATTTGCATTTACAGTACTGAACTTCTCCCTTCCACTTCTCTTCTCTTCTCTTTCTTTCTCTCTCGGTCCGTCACCGGCTGCTGGCTGCACATCGAGCTGGATCCTCTCAGATAGAGGGCAAAGAGGGAATATTAATTGGCGAGCAATACCCCCTTGTTGAGATACAGCCCATAAATGAAACAACCATAAATTATTTATACGCCTAATCAGACGGCATGTGCTCAAGTTATTCTCTCAAACAAGACAGATTCTGTGCTATTCCTTTTTTCCCTCTTAGTAAATAATTCTAGTTCCTTTTGGTGAGAGTGCAGTCAGACAAGGCTGTGTGCTGGAAGTAGAAGACTAATGACAATATGGTGCCACAATGACGAAATAGCTGTTTTTTGGCTGCAATCATGGTCAGGAAAATAAATGACTCGCTTAGGACCTGGTATTAAAATGCATCCTGCGTTTGGAGAGTTTGATTCTGACAAATACAGTTATATATATAAGGTACGCTTACTGTTAGCAACCAAGTGTGATTGAAACGAGACTGATCCATGAATAATGGCTGTGGGGACTTATATAGCAGGAAGCAAAAAAAAACATTTGTATTCACACACATGGATTCAACCAGATGTAGACAAATCAATGTAGTGACAGATTTTAATGTGTATACAAGCGAAGCATTTAAATGAGTGCTGAAGTCAATCAATGAGTCACCGAACTGAAACAACAATTTTGATAACAAGTCCTCCAAATTAAACCACACAATTTCTGGTTTGTCCATGACCACTGGAACAGCACACAGAAGCGTTTTCTCATCTGACGCAGGATGACATTTGTGTGTCTTCGAGGTTTTGGACTAAAACAAGCAATATTAAAATGTAACTTTAGGTTTTGTATTGTATTGGCAATTTTGATTGAGACTGAATATTTCATTCCACAAAAAAAAAGAAAGAAAACATATTAATTATTATATATATATATATATATATATATATATATATATATATATATATATATATAATAATTAATATGTTCGCATGACATTGAAAAGAAAGATTCGGTCAGTGCTGTCATAGTGGTTTGCACTTAGAAGGAAACCAAAGCACAGGAAAGAGGGCAATTACTGGCCGTAGAGAGCAAAGAGGACCTGGTAAAGAACCATCGTCTCCATAGACTGCTCAGCCACAACAATATACTGTACCCTCCTGTAACCCTGAGACCTGCTGTCTGTCAACCACAAGGCTTTAGCTGCTTCCTTTCCAGCCGCACAGCACTCGGAGACTCTCAAACACATACACATTCACATAAGATAAGCACAATGATTTGGCATTCACACACAAGAGACAAAATATAGAGACAGATAGACATGTCTTCCTTCAAATGCTACAAGGTGCTGCAGGGTTAAAATAAATGGTCCACTTAAAATATGCAAGAGAAAAGGATACAAGGGTGAAAAACCGGATGGTTCAATGGATATTTTATAATTCAGTCTTCAAAAATAGTTTAAGACTGGGAAAAAAAAAGCCCTGGCAGGCAGCTGCACAGAGATGCAAGAGCAAGTTTAAAGGACTTACTGATGTTTCATGACCTCCCTTTTTAACTGTTCACAGTCAAGTCATTTACCTCACTTGCCAAGACTGTGACAAGCTATAAAAACCCAGCTTCAAACTCCTGCACTGACTAACATCCTGCTTGCTAAAGTGTCCTTGAGCAAGACTCTAAACTGCACCCAGCTCCTGAGTGCTGTCCTGTGCCTGAAGCTGAAATGATAATTTCCCCATCCATGAGTCTGCGAGGGTTCGCGTGAATCCCCCTAGGTTCTGTGTGCCGTAAATGTCGCTATCAGAGGGTATACGTGTAGGCTCTGTGCGGACATCTGCGTACTGCCTGCCTATTTTGTTGTGACCTCACAGACTTATTTAGACTCGTTCACACAGCCACTACGCTGAAAGTGGTAGCGTAGCAATCTAACACATTTAAACAGAACTACTAAGCGTCAGTGGTGTCTGGCTTAAGCCTGAACTCTGACCTCCATCTTTAAAGGAGAAAAAGAGAGTTTCTCCACACAGATCAATAAAGTACCGTTCTTTCTTATGCTGGGTCACAGCAGAAAAACCTCAATCTTCCCTGGTGATTGGCCTCAATTAGAACTTCTAACTAGTGTCGACAAAGGTGGAGGTATAGTGCAGCCTCGAAGTGCATTTGAAAAACATTACATGAATTGAAATCTTGTGTTGGTCTATAGGGTCTGGGGTTGAAGTTTGGACAGAGGGACTGAAAATAGATGTGCTTCATCATTAGTACAGCAATCAAATATATCTATGAAATTCCTTGATTTTTTTTAATCATTTACAATGTAAAGATTGAATTTGGGTTAATACTGGATCCTCACAACCATGTTTGAATCTCTAAACGGCTCTGTGCTGAGTTCATAGTGAATGTTCTCCCAGTGTTCATGTAGATTCCCATTGGTAATATATAGGTGTTTTCTAGCCTTTCACCCAATGCATGCTGGGATAGTTCAAAGCTTGTGCCCTTGAGTCTGAATAAGCAGGTACAGAGAATGAAAAGATGGATGTACGGATGGATGGATGGATGGACGTTGAAGTAGAACAGTGCCGCTCTGGACTTACTAAGTGATAAAAATCCATTTATATAGGACAGGGGGTACATAACCAAAAACAATCTAGTGTAAATCAATAGAAGTGGACATACAGTGCATATGAGACCTGCGTGTGTATGGATTTCTACATGTCCCTCTTCATTTTCATCAGCCAAGACTCAATCACAGTGGGAGCGGAGTGTGCCGATGTGTCAACTCGTCTGTCATCCAGAAGTGGCAGGGGTGGAGTCAGGAGGAGGCGGGGGATGGCAGAAGACCTGTTTTTTTTTTTTTTTTTTTGAGCAAATGCACGACAATGATGAGCTTGGTGTGTCGCCGAGGCAACGAGCAACCTAATCCATTATTCATGGGGGTAACAAACTGATAAACGAGGTAAATGAAGAGGAACAACGGCAGGGAAAATCATGCAGACGGACCAAAAGAGACATTTAGAAGCTGGTGGGACCAGAGGTATCCTGAAGCGCATATTAATAATCTGCGAGGTAAACCGAAAGGTCTGGACACAGGGTCAAAGCAAAGCGGCTCTCATCCTTGAGAAGAGTAATGTGGAGCAACTCCGCAGCTTTGGAAAATGTTTTTTTTTTTTCTTCCAGAAGAAATGAGCTCGAACAGACCAGGGACCAGTTACAGAGAGGATTCACATCTCTGCACAATCAACACATGTATAGCTGCTAGTTCTCACATCATCAATCACCCACCTACCATGTGCACCCAGCACCCTCCACATCAGACCCCTCGCCACTTTCCACAATCAGAAAACAAACTACCAATCCCTTTGCAGCACAAGTTAATGTCCCAAACAGTTGCACCAGTCTACCAGCACAGGTACAAAGAGCAAAAATGATATTCCAAGTCTCTCGTGTCTTGCTAAATTCATGCAACACGGACCGTACGAGACAGGAGGGGGATGAATTATTGCCCTGTTGCTACGGTAACACCGTGTATGCAGAAAACAACATTGCAGGGTTTGAAAATGGTGATTTGTGAGATTTTCATTTCAAAACTATTTTAGTGTCGAGGGGAAGGAAGGGAGCGAGGAAAGTGAGAAAAACGATTGACAGTGAAAAAGGGAGAGAAGGAAAAGAGACTCAGATACAGTGAGGAAAAGCGAGAGGAAGAAGGGGGCTTCACTCGCAGCAATTTGCAGCAGTGCTTTAGACAATTTGGGTCACTCCTGTCACTGTATTTCTATAAGGCGAGCAGAAACACCTCATCTGCCATTCATTTAATTCCCATTCCAACACCTGCAAGCTATTTGCATTCTGTCAGTTTTACCTCTCCCTTTCATTTCTCCGCATGCCACTACATTTCCTGAATGATAACGTACTGGCAATATCTACACTGGCATAGCACGGGCCAGAACACGACACACGCCTGCATCCAAAGAAGGAGGGAATGGTGAGCCCTTTTCCAATTTTGTCTTTCTCCTTTTTTGTCCCTCCTCCCTTATTCCCAGTACCCCTCTTAGGTTTCCACCTATGCCCCCCCTCCCACTCCCCCACCTCTTGATCAAATCCAGATCTTTGCCACCTGACCCTTATGAGTCCTTGCAGGGCCCAGTGTCTCCCCGGGGACCCGAGGCCAGATCGTATGTCTCGCCTCTCTCGACTGCAACAAATGAACCAGGCGCTTGATAGCTCGCCTGATTGGCTGTCATGAGATCTTTGCCATGATTCCTAATAGCGGAGCACCACAGAGCCACAGCACTTTCTTATACAGGCATTAGTGGCACATCATACCAGAGCAAGCTGTGTCCAGGCGGGTTTCATCGAGTTAAATAAAAAAAAATTAAAATTTCAAACACAGTTAGAATGAAAGGTAGGCCTTATTTTGCAACTACGAATGAATGGGAAATGAAAAAAAAGTGTAGTCTAAGGGAGAGTAGCTGGTCTAGGTTGGTCCCTCATGAGAAATACAACACAGCAAGAAAAAAATGTCAAAAAGAGAATTTTAGACTTACAGGATGCAGCACTTTAAAAGCTATACATTGAGGTTTCATAATGCATCAATATTCATGAGATTTTTTAGCAGCACTATGTAATTATTACATACTGGTAGCCCCAAAATGTCAGACAGATGAAACTGTTTTTGAATTTTGAGGATTAAGAACCTGTACGCAGCACTTCATGTTTACCGATCAGGCCGGTCTGTGAAGCTCTGTACCAGGGGGATAAAAGAGAAAATAAGGATCTAACACCGGCGAGTCCTGCTTTCTTAAGACGGAGCACTTGCCCACTGCTGTTTGCCAGACAGGATTTCACTCCAGTGATAATCCTTGAATTTCTTTTTCTGTCTTCTATCTTTCCATTTTGAAGATTTCTGTCATTTCTGTAGTGCCAACAGTGATGTCCTTTTCCATGGATTGTCTGTTTCCATGACGTTCTTTTCTTTGTCTGTTCAGCCTTGGTGACTATTACTGCAAATGTTAACCAAACACTACTTCTATTTTTACCACACAAACCAAAAGCACAGATCACACTCCTGTGCATCTGATTCGTCCCCTGAAAGATTTACCAAACACTAACAACAGTAAATGAAAAAGAAGGTAAAATCATTACTGGGTCCAAAAAGTGCAGCTAGACACTCATGTATGTTTATTAAAAAATGTTTGGCAACGTTAATGGTTAGGCGTTTCAATAAGCTGCAAATGACAAATATTTTCAATATCTATCAATCTGTGGATTGTTTCTATTATTCAGATAATCATTTCATCTTCAAAATGCATCCTGCTGACATCTTCAAAATGCTTGTTTTGTCTGACAGTCCCAAACCCAAAGATAATCATGTTACAAGGATATAAAGTTTACCAATTCGAGGAATAGTTCGACATTTTGGGAAACCTATAAAGCTTATTCGCTTACTTCCGAGAGTAAGATGAGAGGATTCATAATACTCTCATATCTTTACTGTAAATATAAAGATGTAGTCTTGTTGTCATGAGGTTGCCAGGCAACCGGCAGAGACTCCAGGAAGTCACGGCATCAGACCAAGAAATAGTCCCGCGCATCAACCGACATAAAAATCAACCAACTTGTTGTGATGAAACTGTGCTTTGTACAGATTAAAAAATAAATAAACAATATTTAGCGTGTTCCTTAGTGAACCTTTGCGGGGCCTTTAGGTGGATTTTGCTGCCCTATAGATCCCATTTTACAGATCCAGTAACCTTTTACAGATCTAATACCCTTTTACATTATCAGTATTTCCCATAATGTCAAACTATCCCTGGAAAATAAAACCAGCAAGTATGCGGTGAAATCAATGAACTAACGACTTTAATGATTTGACAAAGTCATTCTTACTCATTTACTTTTGTTGAGCTTTCAACTGCATCTCACAGTTTTCATCAGCTGATGATCTCATCTTCCGGGATTCAGAATGTAAGATGCTTTAGAAAAAGCCAGTAAGTGGACCTTGAGCTAAGATTATTTTGTCAAACTACCATTTCCAATTGAGGAATAAACTTTCACGCTTAAATCAATTACTTGATTATCAAAATAGTTGTCAATTACATTTTTTTAGTCAAACAGCTACTCAGACCACTAATCTTTTCCGCACTACAATTTATCTTTCACTTTGCACAGGTTTCCAAACATTAAAGCACACTTTCATTAGACTAACATTGCATAGACAGTCTTCTGCGTTGCACCCCAACTTTTTTGATTTCGACTGATTACTAGACAAGTGTATTTTTTTGTTAATAATCAACTTGAGCAACTTTAAGATGCTTTTAACATGTGCGCACACTCATGGAACCCTTTGTGTGTGCTGTGGTGCTGTAGATGCCTGTGATGAAGAAACTAGGGCAAACCCTTTAAGTGAAGACACAGGGATAGAGATCATCAGAGCCATTACTGCGTGATAAATGATTTTTTTATCAAGATCCCATGGCACCCACGTCCTGCTAATGCAATCTGCTTCATTGCAAGGGGAACGGAGAGTTAAAGATAGAGTCTCTCTCACACAAACACACACACACACACACACACACACACAACTGAACTCTTTAACTGTATGAATTCACAATTTTTGTCTCTCTTCTCGAACACACACATGCATCCGCACACTTTCTATCACAGAAAGGCACACACAATCAAACTTCTCCACACACTCTGCAAGCAATTACATCTCAGAGGAGAAGGAGCTGGAACTAGGACTGAGCTCAGAGGAGGAGGCAAATGATAGTGTAGAGTTGAAAGAGTAGAGTGGTAGATGGAGAGAGAGAGGGAGGGAGAGATTGGGGAGGGGTTAGAGCAGGACAGGTTGGTTGAATAGGCCAACCATTTCAACAGGGGGGAGAAGCAGTGCGTGTTTTGAAAAGGGGAAAGGTGAGAGTAGAGAGACAGAGAAAGAGAGAGAGATACTAAGAAGATTCAGGTGCAAGAAAAAAATAAGAGGGATTAGATGTTGAGATCTTAAAAGGGGTGAATGAACAGAGAGAGAGAAGAAAACACGGGGGAGTTGGAATGACAGCGAGGAGTTGAAAGGGTGAGGGTAAGGCAGAGACAGCTAGTGGGTAATGGCTGGTGGAAGAGGTGCGAGTAGCTCCTGCCAAGATAGAGAAAGAACCAGAGAGGGAAAAGAGGGAGAGAAATTGAGCAGCGTAACCCTCAAGACCCCGCTGTCTGCAGAGGAGAGCGGTGTGTGTAGGTTGATGAATGCATGTGTGTGTGTGTGTGTGTGTGTGTGTGTGTGTGTGTGTGTGTGTGTGTGTGTGTGTGTGTGTGTGTGTGTGTGTCCAGTGTTTTCCGCAGGTTGAGAATTTACTTGTGCTGGCGGGTGGCGCAGGATGTGAAGGCTCGGCGCGTGATGGCTGGGTTCAGTAATAAACTAGTCAAACAAATGTGTAAACAATGACTGCATAAGATTATCAGATAATTTAGAAATAAATAACTATTTACATATTAAACAAATTAGACTAAAAAGACACAGATGAAAATTTTGCGACACTATGCAGCATCTTACGCAAGTTCAGTGTAGTTATTAGGGCTGCACGATATGAGAAAAATATATATGCCCTAACGTTGTTGAATATCGCGATAATATTACTTGTGATAAATAAACAGATTAAAATGTACTCAGTTCTGCCTTTCTGCTGCTTAGTATTCTGCTAAAATACAACGGATTGCTCGTCGAATTTAAAACAAATGAAAGGCAAGTGTTCAGCAGATAAAATACCTGATTACCTGGAGCCCAAATGTTATTAACAACTTAACCCTAACAATCCGGTTAGCGGTTAGCTCCAGTCAGCTCCGGCAGACAACCAGACTCTGATAAATGGCGTTTGGGGAGCTTTCACAGCGGTGTGTCGCCACGGTGTTACTACGGTTTTATACAGTTAATCCCACGGCAAGGCCCCCAGCGGCATGCTACGGCTAACGATAGCCTCTGAGCCTGAAGTGCAACGTTGTTGACGCAGTCATGCACGCGGCGCAAGAATTCACGAGGGGGAGGGGCTGGAGGCCGCTGGTCTGTGTGCGCTGTAAAAAAAAAAGAATACACTGTTTGGAGAAAAAAAATGTAATTCAGATTTTATCTACCTGGGCACGACTCAGTCTACTGGTGTGCCCACGTAGAACCTATGGGAAACACTGGTGTTCAGACAACAAAGTGGGTTTGTGCCGGTGCACAACCACAATTATGACTCGGCTGTTAAGCTTTTGGAGCAGGTTGATTATTGCAGTCACAGACTGACTTACCACTGTTCTGCAAATACTGAGTTTTCCCCTTAAAGCCTTAACCATTGTGAAAACACAGGGAGGTATTTGAAAGTGTACAATGGGGCAAGAGAAGGGGAGGGAGGGATGACACATTTTTCTTCCTGTCTGTAAAATACTTCTTTTGTGTGTGTGTGTGTGTGTGTGTGTGTGTGTGTGTGTGTGTGTGTGTGTGTGTGTGTGTGTGTGTGTGTGGTGTGTGTGTGTGTGTGTGTGTGTGTGTGTGTGTGTGTGTGTGTGTGTGTGTGTGTGTCTACATCACTGTATGGCACACACTGCGCTGGCAGGTCTGAGAGGTGGTATCAGGCTTCTCTGTGGTTGAGATTTTGCGGGAGGGATTTCTGCTGCAATAGCCCCTATGGGGAGCTAGCTCTACTTGCTGTGGTAAGACAGCCTGCCTACCTGCCTGGCCAACCAGCTCCAACCTCTGGATGAGGCCCAGGAAGTGAGAAGCAGCTGGATGTGCAGCCAACATAACCAGCCAACATATCCTGAGGTGAGTACTTCCTTTCTTTGAGATCTTCATTTTGGATTCTGGATCATTTTGATGGCCATTGTTTCATTTATTTCTAAATGATAAATGGATTAACAGACAGACTAACTGTTAATGAAATGACTTTCTGCAACCCGTCCCGTTTGTTAGCACTAATGGAACTCATGTCTAAGACCTAATACTGCGTTCCATTTACCTCAGAAGTAGGAAGCCAGAGCTGGGAGTGACATCACACCCGAGTTGACCGCGTTCCATTAAAACAAGTCAGATTTCACTGTGGGGTTTGCTCTATCCAGGTTAGCCATTGTTAGCAATACCAGTTGATAACAACGCATTAGACTGTTATTTTGTGCATTCAAACAGCATAACAACATGTCCACTAGGGCTGGGCAATATGGAGAAAATCAAATATTAGGATATTTTTTAACAAATACCTCGATATCGATACCGCAACGATATTGTAGTGTTGACTATTCGTGCTTTCACAACATATTTACACAATGAGATTTGTCATAAATAATCACCAGTAATGTGGACATAATGACTAAGTGGATAAAGGCAAATAATAGAACAGTTACAACAGTCTGGTAAGTTCATAAAAGTACATAACTTTACAGTAATGCAGGCTTTAAAACCAGTAAAAGACAACACTTATGTCATATTATGATATTACGATATCCAAAATCTAAGACGATATCTAGTCTCGTATCATGATATCGATATAATATCGATATATTGCCCAGCTCTAATGTCCACAGATAGAAGTTGGAAAGTACTGTGTTTAAGACTGATTTAATGATACACAAATAAATCCAAATTCCAAGTACAAATGGAACGCACCATTACAGTGTAATGATTGCTGATATTCAAATATCAAAAAAATTATTAGTATTTTTTGTTTTATTCCGATTAAAAATGATCATGCAGTACATTCAACTCAATTCCTATCATAAGATAAGTCCAGTTGTCCAACCTAATACAGTAGTTGCCTGGTGTTGTGCTGACCTTTTTTCCAGCATTACTTTCCCATTTTCTTCCACAACTTTGTGTTGCCAAGGCTGGAGCATTAACAATGATCCATGGCTTAGGTGCCAAGAAAAGCACAAGGACCCATGACCACAAATTGCTCATCTACAGCCGTGCTAGCTCAAGTGAATGTGCCTGTACACACATTGATCCAGATTTTACAGGAGGTAAAAGCACTTCAAACTGAAATTGTCTAGGTACCAGCTGGATGATTATATATATATATATATTTTTTTTTTTTCCCCCCATATAACAGTGTCTGAAAAGCCCAGATGTATGACCTTGGCTTAAAGCAGGATTTGGCTTGAAAGCCCAAATAGCTGATGATGCAAGACATAACTCTGAGTAAGCTTGATCATCTCTTTAGCAGAGTTTATCTTTGCTCAATCCCATATCCCCAGGTCAATAATGCTGACTCATCGACCACCCCTTCCTCTGTTGTTAATAAAGCACACTGTAGCCTTGGCTCCGTAAAAATGAAACAAAGCAAATGACCCCCAAGGACTGATCAAAACCCAGGAAAACGGAGGACGATGCCGATAATAAAGCCCCATTCACGGGGCTAAACGTTGTGTATTTCCTTGTAGCGGTAAACTCACAATAATCGCGTTGGCATTCACCCATAAGGATAAGATTTGAAGGGGGATTAACAAGGCGACGATTTGTAGTTGGAAGGACCGAGACGGCTGCCGAGGTAAAGAAAGAGAAATGATTTGGGGCGCTCCTGCCCTTTAAAATGGCTCTTTTTCTCTAGTGATTCTCGCTTTGCTCTTTCCTAACATTGCTCTCTCTATCTTATCGATTGGCAAATCAGCTGCCTAATAGACAGGTAGTGCTCAACACCGTGCGGGAAAGGCTTGAGGTGAAAGAGTCACTGTAACGGTCCAGAATATTGAAATGGACAATTAAAGCAGTCAGTCTTGGAAGACGCGGCAAAGGACAGCCTCAGAGTGACACAGGCCTCTCTGGGAGGGAGGGAGGGAGGGCGGGAGGGCGGGAGGGAAAAGATTATTGTCTCACCGAGCCTTTGGGGCACACAAAATAATTCACCTGGAAATCAATTTCCATCACGTCTATTACAGACCATTGATGGACCGAGAAAGAAAGAGAACGAGAGAGACAGACCAAGAGAGAAGCTCATTTCCCCTTTTTTATCCTTGTCGTATTTTTCTTCCTTCTTTCACTGCCCAAACCATTTCCACAGCAGAGTGCACTGGCCACAAAAAGACATCTGCAGTCGATCATGATAAACAGTCCGCATCTCTCCCATTTGTTTCCCTAAAAACCACAGAGCCGCGTGAGTAAAAGCTACAGCTGCTGCATCTTCATGGAATGCTTTCTGCATTAAACCATGACGCAAGGAATTAAAACATTGGTATAGATATCTTTGGAGAGCAAATGCTGATTCATTCATGCCAATGTCATTAAAGACACACTAAGACTTTGATTTAAAAATGCATCCATTTTGTTAGACAAATTGCAAAATGAGGCTATAATGGAGAAGATAATCTTATCTTTTTACCAACACCCAGAAATGATTCTTGTTGGGAGGCAAAAGCCTTGGATAGAGCATTTAGACCTTCATTTAACAATTAAATTCTCCCCAGAAACAAACTATTGAGACAAAAAACTAACTACTAAAACTACTAAAAATTCTAGCTGATGGCAAAGAGGAGACAACTAAGACCAGAAGTGGACAATGCTGTTTTCTTTTTATCCAAAATACAAGCAGGTCCCTTTTGTAAAAGAAGTGGAGCTGTTGATTGAAGGGAGAGTGTATAAAGAGCATCAGGTTTACTACTTGTTTATAACCTAAAGAGCCCCCTTTTATTTTTAACAAGAGCACAGCCCACCATACCTCATTTTCTATCTAAACCACACATTTCTCTAGCTTTCCCCTGCCGAGTCCTCATTATCAAGCGAAGAAAACCGAGCGGGTGTTTCTGAGTTTGTGTATTTGTGGAGAGGGGGAGTGCTAGATAGAAGCAGAGGATATGCAGCAGAGGAAGGAGAGGTGATGGGTGTGACTGAAGAGAGGGGGGGGGGCTGTCAGTCTTTGTAGGTCAGCGTAAATGTTTAATGCGTTATGCTGATGAGCTGACGCTATGCTCTATCTGTCTCTCTAGTTCTCTCTGGAAAGATGCACTCCGCCGCTCACACAAACATGCTTCCCAAATATTTGCAGGCGTAAGCCACCCGCTCCTGAGTCCCTGCTTATATTCTCCCCCGACCTCTCGGCACGCCAATTAAGCAGTGCATGTGACAAGACGGTCAAAAGTGCCAATTAGGCCAATCTACCTCTGCTACATGTCCCCTTATACCCACCACCCTATGGTTTTCCCAGCAGCAGCTCCCACCTTCCTCTCCCCACTGGCGCTTAATGGATTTCCATGCCACTATATCTCTTCCAACACTCCCATTTACCCAAGTTACATTACCCTAGAGAGTGCAAATAATGTAACTTTAATAGGCCTACTTTAACATTTCAGTCCAAAAGCATGGGTAATGTTTCTTCTTTGAGCACACATACTTCTTTAGCCTGGAGTACATGTCATAATTGAAAGGGTCTGATAACAATGTTGCCTTGTAACATGCACTACATTAAGAAACTAGGAGACGGATTACTGTTACACGACAGGGACGGGGAAAAAAATTCAGTTTGCAAGGTTTAGCAAAGAAGCCCCATAATGGCCTGTTTATCTTATCAATTAGGGAACCATAATCTTTTTTGAAATGAGAAATGTTGCTTGCCACAGGGCACAATCACCTCATAAATAAGGTACGGCCTAAATCCCCAAACAAATTTCTTCAATTTACCATACAATGGATTATAGCTTAATTGTAGTGATAATGGGAGTAGACACTTGAGGAAATTAAAACGGAAAACTTTAAATTTCACAAGTTGTTTCCAAATGACCCCCAGAGAATCAGGTGGAGGATTTATTTAAACAACAACACACAGTTGTCTCTAAGACAAATACTGTTTAGTTTTGGAAATAGAGTGAAAGCCAAAGGGCACCTTTTGCCTTTTCTTTCCGTTTGATCAACAATCATTTCAAAGACTGGTGCAGTTCTGGACGCTATTTTTTTCAACGCACAGTCATTAAGGATTCAATGGAAGCCTGGCCGGTAATGGCTTTTAGATGCTGCCTCCCACACCCTACTTGATGGGGCATGCTTTCCATTAAAGTGAAAGTATTTTGGATGCTTACGTAGTTCGATCATAAAGCCCCATTTGTTGCGTTGTTATTTCCTCGGCTCTATCACAAACAAGCCTCATCGCTGTTACAGCGCGGGGTGACATCACTACGTGAAAGCCAACGTGTCATTCAAAACCCATCACTGTCAATGATGGTAATTGGTACTGAAAAAAGGGAAGGAAAGCACGCTCTGGGCTACTGAGGTGATAAAAGGCATCACACGAGCGACCATACGCAGTCTGTTACTTGGGGCAGCTTCTTTCCTTACTTAGGTTTTGAATGTAGCCTATCTTATTGTTCAGATGTCAAAGAAGATCCATTACATCTCCTGTTAACACAGCACACAGTGCAGAGAGCGTTGGACCATGTTTGGGTGCTGAATGGTGTTTGTGGAGGTTTAGCAGCGTGGCATGGCCTCCAGCACAGCCTGGTGTGGCAAACGAGACAAAACTGGGTCCTCTACACTGGGTGTGGCCTGGAATCACACAAAGCCCCCAGTGGGTCAGCGCCTAAGGAAAGAGTCTGTGTATGGATGGATAGATAGATGTATTGGGGACAGCAGAGTGAATCCAGGGTGAGTTAGTGGCAGCAATTGGGAGCTGAAGGAGTGACAAAGGTAAAGCAGATGGATATATGGGGGGTGGGCGCGCATTTACAGTAGATATGTGGGTTATTGCTCTATGATCTATTTCAGAATATGCTGGCAGAAACATGACGGCAAAAAAAATATATATTATTGTATCATCAGCCGATCAGTATTGACATATACTGTATATCATAATTAGCTCTTCTTTTTTTTTTACTCTGAAATATACATTTTGGCCTCAAAAACCCAGTATAGGTCAAGCTCTCATTCACATTTCCGCCACTGCACTGATGACAATCTATACCTGTGACGAACAGTACATCCAATGATTCAGACTGGATGCCATTTCCACGTGGAAACATATTTTTACCCCATGTGGGCTGAATGTAAATCTTTGCCCCGTAGCACTTTAAGCTCCTCTATCCAAATCCATAGCTGACACCATCACTTTTAACTCCCATTTTTTTCAGTGCAGGTCCATGAATGCAACACCACAGCCACAGATCAGGGACATTGCCCACTAATGGAGACCTCACACCATGTCTCTCCCATGAGGCCTTCTGTCCCGAGGAGGAAATGGGTGTGATGGGGGGCATTAACGAGGGAGGAGGGCATGGGTGTGTGTTCTGGGGTAAGAATTCTGGGTCAGGGATTTCAGCGATGGCCTCTTAATCAGTAGATGCACAGAGTGGGGTGTGGGGAGGCTCCACACACCAGATGGGACCCCCCCCCCCCCATATACCTACTTAGCAGGCCCCTGGGCACGTGCAAACAGACACCCTTATCCCTTCACTGCAGCCCTTTGCATATACAGTTGAAGCGATCATGGGTGAAAGAGATTATATTACCATAACCTAGATATTCTAACCCCCCATGACCCACTGGGTTACAGTATAATGGAGGCGCTGTCCTTGGCAACACAACCCCAGCAGCGCACCACGACACAGACTTTGCACTGGCTAATCAGTCACTAGAATGACAAGAGATGATGCAACAGCAGCTCAAATGACAAATTAAATATAAATGTGAATGTGCCCTCCTTTCATTGTTTCCCTCCTCTGGTTTTCTCTATCTTTTAATGATCGGAATGTATATGATGTGCTCATAATACTTCTGGTTAAAATCCATCTCACAGCCTCCCCCTCTCATTCCTCATTCCTGTCACTTCTGGGTTCTGTTTTTCTTTCTAAAGAGCAGATGCACCATAAAAAAACCCTCATTAAACTAAAATACCTCTGTGACAGCACATTTTGCCTGAGTTGTGGTTGTTTTTCATGTTAAGTATGTAAGTATGTATTTTAATGATAGTGTCCTCAGTCTGCTGCGATTCAGTTCTTCGATGCCCTGATGAGTGTGACACCAGAGAGGAGCAGGGGGAGGAGGGCAGGTGGAGGGCTCAGCTCAGGTTTGGAGTCTCCAGATTTCATGGATTGACAAGAAAGAGGAAAGAAGATAATCAGCTGCTAGAGCAGCCTCCCTATACTCGTTGTTGGAGCATCTGCGCCCCCTAGTGTACCTACTTGTCCTTGCAACTTCACACTTCAAATTGAAATACTCGTACATGCAGCTTCCTCTCGTTGTGACACAGAATTAAGAAAACACCTGATCAGTTTAAGGTGAAACAAACCTCTTGTGAAATCAGTGCTTCAGATTTTTATTTCAGTCAAAATTGAGAAGGAATTAACTATTTCTCCATGTTTGATGGTGGTAAAGTAACTTTGCGTTCATCTTTCGAGCCATGTAAAGAAACATGGAGGTCAGTGTCAGCTACAGAACAGCAAATTAGATCAGGTGCAGATTCAGGGTTTTGCATGTAAGCAAGGCTTAAACCTGGGTCGTCAAATCAAAGAAGAGCTTGATTTAGTAATCCAAATTCTTATTGCATCTCTGTAGAAAGAGAGATGATGGATACATGGATACTCCCAGGGGTGAGAAGCAGAAGTGCTCCCTCTCAACATTTAAAGAGAAAAGAGAAAAAAAAAAAACTTCAAACACAAACAAATGTGTTTCAGATGCCCTGGACAACAAACAATAGATGAGTTATGTTGCTCTAGTATGGAGAGAGAGCTCGGCACTTGCAGTTTAGGTCGTGCAAATTAAACTTTGGTCCGACAAATGGAATAATGATAAGCTGACTCGAACAAATTAATTGCTGTTGTGACCTACAGCGAAACAAACAAAACCAGCAGAAACACTGCAAATTCCCTTTAGAATATCCTAAGTGAACAACAAGCAGGCTGGACAACACAAGACATTCAACGCCAATTGACTTACATTTACAGTATCGTTTTTTTTGCTGATTACAGTCACATAGATATTACAGTAACAGGTAAGGTAGCAGTACAACAGAGGAGCAGACATATACTTTGTATTGTGCAGCAAGCAGCCATGAGATGGCAGCAGATGCAAAGTGTAGCCCCATTCTGTCCATTCATACTATCAGTGCCAGGAATAAGAACTGCCGGTAAAACCCTCCACAGGTGGGGGGAAAAGACTCTTAATCACTCCATAGACCTCCATCTCATTCCCTACAGCAGCATTACTGATGCAGTAATACATACAATTGTGGGAAACCTATGAAGTCCATTAACTGAGTGCACCTGTCAATATGCTGAATATGCTGTAAACTACATCCATGACATTTTAAAGCTTTAGTGCGTAACTTTTTGATATTAATGAACGTCCGTTACATTCAAGCCATTGCCAAACGAGTTGCTACGAAGCTAATTAAGAGTATCAGCTCCACACAAGTCTCTCGGTATTTCTCAGTATGGCTACGTTCAGAAGATTGTGTCGTCCGGTGACTTTCCCGCACAGAAGCTTGAGCGAAGATAATTACCTCTTCTGAAGAGTCCATCATGTTGTTTTAATCCTCCGTGTCCTCCTTGGCTACAAGCAACTGCGTGGAGGAGGGGTGGGGGCGTGTGGCCGTGTGCGTGATCACGGAAGGCTTGTATCATGTGGACACGCCGACAGTTTTGTTGTCCTTACTTAGAATTCCTCATGGGGGCGACAGAAACTATGCACTATAGCTTTAAGGAAATTGTCAATATATTTTCTGTCTCATATATTTTGAGGTGATATCTACTATAGATGTACACCATTCATCAACATACATTCAGTCAGGTTACTGTAAATAACATCAATAGAAATAAAATGATAGGGTTAATCTATATGGTGTGAGTTAGTATCCACTACATCTCTGATCATTACTAGCCATCGTTTACTTGCAGCATGCGCAATGAGCTGTTTCTGAAACCAGCTTTTTATTATTGACTTGCAGTGGAATTCATATTGTCGTAATATCAGGGCTGCTTGGAAACTTAATGAAAGTAGCTTTAGACTAGGCATGCACTGATACCACAGTGGAGTCAGTTATCAAGCTGATAACCAAAGTTAAACTCACTACAAAATGGAGTAGTTGAAATATGAATGAATGAAATAGTTTTGGAGGTACTTTAAGGGTAAAAGAGGAACGGCAAAGCACCAAAATATTTCACACACAGATAATATGACTGGAAAACTGAAGCTGGCAGAGGAACCATAAAGTATTTCCATGTGCCTTAGAGCCACTTGGAGCGGCTGCCTCTTGTAGGTGTGGTGCTCTGCAGTGCTGTTTACATTGACAGCCCACCAAGGCACAAACCATACAGAGGCAATAATACACAATGCAGGAATATCCCAGACTAATGAGCTTGGCCATGATGACAAAAAGTTCAACGAAGATAAGAGTTTGCATATGGGTCAGAAATCATTGTAGAGGAGAGGAGTGTAAACACAGCTGAGGTGCTGCCTGTGTCTGGCTGTAGCAGGAGAGGGTGAGGTGGAGCAAAGAGTATAGTGTTCCGACCTGCAGGGGGAAAGAGTGGCTTGGATCACTGCGTGTGTGTGTGTGTGTGTGTGTGTGTGTGTGTGTGTGTGTGTGTGTGTGTGTGTGTGTGTGGGTGTGGTGTGAGAGAGAGAGAAAGAGAGATAGAGAGAGAGAGAGAGAGAGAGAGAGAGAGAGAGAGTGAGTGAGAGAGTGATTCCTTCCCAATAAGGAAGAGAAGAACATAACCCTGACATAACAGCCAAGCAGACAGACTGAAGACTGAAGGGTTTTTGGAGCTGCCAAAAAGAAAAATATAATAATAATAATTTTAAATGATGTACTGTATGTGTACTGGGAGAGGAAATTGAAATTGCAGTCATGAAAAATGAAATGCCCTTCTAATAGCTATCTTTTTGTTCTGCTTTGCTGTCACAGCTATGGAACATAATTCTGGCATGTTAAGATTACTTGAATGGAGTATCTATTATATCCATGCCAATGTCTACCTTTCTTTGTCTGTTAGAGTGACGACAGTTGTATTCTGTTATGCATTTCACTAAAGCTGAAAACTATTTGATATAATGCTTCCTAACATTATTGGCAACATTTGGAGTTGTCAGCCCTCCCTTGCTTGCTTCACAGCACTAAACATATGCTGCTGATTTGGAAATAAACACTTGTGTCCACACATACACCGCCTATGGAAATAAACAGTCATATGTGCTTTTTGAAATAAACACTTGCGCATACCAGCATGCAAGAACTGATACATTAACCTCCAAGGCCCAAACACCTTGAAATGGATACAACACATGTAGAAGATAAACTGACTAGTAAAAAACACCAAAGGAAAGGCAAAGGAGACAAAAAGGTTGACCAACAGTTAAAGACTTTTTGTCTTCTGAAATTTATCAGCTAACTTTATTACCATGCATGAACTTTAAGCATGTTGTTAAAGAATTACATTTAACTGGCAAAGAGGGGACATATTATGCTCATTTTCAGGATCATATTTCATACATAGAGCGTTTCTACTGGAACATTATAAAATGCTTAAATGTTCCGACATGTTCATTCCGTTGTAGTGCCTGTCTCTTTAAAGGTCCCATGGCATGAAAATTTCACTTTATGAGGTTTTTTAACATTAATATGCGTTCCCCCAGACTGCCTATGGTCCCCCAGTGGCTAGAAATGGCGATAGGTGTAAACCGAGCCCTGGTTATCCTGCTCTGCCTTTGAGAAAATGAAAGCTCAGATGGGCCAATCTGGAATCTTGCTCCTTATGAGGTCATAAGGGGAAAGGTTACCTCCCCTTTCTCTGCTTTGCCCTCCCAGAGAATTTGGCCCACCCATGAGAGAGAGACATCATGGCTTTCAAACGAGCAAAGTGGCAGTTGGTCAAGGCCACACCCCCAACATCCACCTTGCCCCTTCTCTCCTCAATAGCTACAGACACAGAAATGGCACATACTAAGGAAAGCTCATTGTGGGACTGGCTCTAGTGGCTGTAATTCTGCACCAAGGCTGAATTTTGGGAAAGAGACTTCAGATGCAGTATTAGAGGACCACTAAGGCCTATATAAAAGCATCCAAAGAGCACCATGTCATGGGACCTTTAAGCCCCCCTCCCGAAAAAAGCCCAGTCTGTTCTGACTGGTCAGCATTTCCGGGTCTTCCCCATCTCTGCACCGTCACTGCAGCCGGGGAATGATTGTAATGGCACTGTAGCAGCACTTTCTACTTATATAGTAGAGATGTGACATCACAACCGTACATACATAAGTCCTGACGGCTCGTTTAAAAGGCACAGTTTATGAATATGGGCTGTGTGAATATCTCCGTGAATTTTACATTACTTATATAGCACCCCAACCTGCTTTATAATCAAAAAAGATATGGAAATCTCACTTTTTAAAGGTCCCATGGCATGAAAATTTCACTTTATGAGGTTTTTTAACATTAATATGCGTTTCCCCAGCCTGCCTATGGTCCCCAATTGGCTTAAAATGGTGATAGGTGTAAACCGAGCCCTGGGTATCCTGCTCTGCCTTTGAGAAAATAAAAGCTCAGATGAGCCGTTCTGGAATCTTGCTTGTTATGAGGTCATAACAAGCAAGGTTACCTCCCCTTTCTCTGCTTTGCCCGACCAGAGAATTTGGCCAACCCATGGGAGAGAGACATCATGGCTTTCAAACGAGAAAAGTGGCAGTTGGTCAAGGTCACACCCCACCCTCCACCTTGCCCCCCCCCCCCTCTCTCCTCCTCAATAGCTAGAGACACAAAAATGGCACATCCTAAGGAAAGCTCATTGTGGGACTGGCTCTAGTGGCAGTAATTCTGCACCAAGGCTGAATTTCGGGAAAGAGATTTCAGATATAGTATTAGGGGACCACTAAGGTCTATATAAAAGCATCCAAAGAGCACCATGTCATGGGACCTTTAAAATATGGGACTTTTAAAATAAAAGTAATTATAGTAACTATTTTGCCATTTTTAGTCAACTTATGTTGCCATTTAGACTATCCTTATTACAAAATCCATATGAGTTTGTTGTTTGTTGTCTGGGTGTGATTTCCAGACAACATACCTCAAGAATGCAAGGTGTAAGGTAGCCAAATTACAAATCTTGGCTTGGGTGTCTTGAAATACACCACCAAAAGGTTCCCAAAACAGTCTCTATATTTCCAATGATAAAATTAAAAAACTTTGACAAGGCAGATAACCCAGACTGAAAGTTCACTGATCGATTACCTGTCATCAGCAAGCCTCTGCAAGTTGATTTACATAACAAACTCACACAAACTGAAACCAACGACTGCCTGGAAGGTAGGACATGCATGGTGGGGAAAATAGTCTGCAGTAATGTCAAGTAGAAGCAATTCACGGTTAAGGGGCTGAACAATGAAAAACCACTAGTATGGTCCTTGAAACTCCTGTCTATTTTGTGAGCATGTCAGAGCATTAGCCTCTTATCTGAGGAAGGGCTGATACAGAGGGTCAGGATGGCCCTGACTACAGGGAGTTTTTTTTTGTTAGACTGATGAGGATGTCTCCGATCCAAGGCTGAACTCCTGGAGGGGGGGCCGGGGGCCTCGCTCTGACCTCAAGGAAAGAGACAGAGAGGAAGCCAAACAGGAGAATGAGTGAAAGGGATATGACAAGGGGGGGCGCTGGTGATAAATAGTCAACGATAACATATGGGGCTGATGCTCGCCTGGCCCAAAATGGAGAGTCTCAACTTTACTCAGAGAAACATTAGTCTAAAAAAGTCTTGACAAAAATGAAAATAAACCAGTAGTCTCAATTAACTGTGGATTGAACAGATCTACAACAAGCCAAAGTATCTATTAAACTTTAAGAAATAGTCGAGTAGGATGATCATTAACTGAGCGGTCTGGGTGTAGATATATTTCAAACTATACAAAGAACACATCAAACGTTGTCCTGACATCAAGGTCTCAGCTGAGAGTCTCTATTTCAGACTATTTACACTATTCAGAGATTCACTATATTCCTAAAGTGGGTCTCTAACTCTCTCTTTGACATTTGTCATTTACTTTCAACCCTCGCATGTCGATCTCTTTGAATTAAACAACAGCCTTAAAAGACGGAAAAGAGCTAGAAAACCTCCAGGGCTCAGTTTAGAAAGGGCAAAAAGAAGAGAGAACCTCTCCCTACACGTCAGATCCTTTAACTGTCAGCTGTCAGTCAGGAAGTGTGCCTCTGCAGACAAACAGTCTAGTGGGTAATACTAGTATAATATGTGCAAAGGTGAAGGATTTATGTGTAGTGGCCACTTATCCACACCAAGCTGGATAATATGGAGCATACAGCTTATCATTTAATATTAATGACACCTACCCTCTTGGGAACAGAAGGCTAACGAGCCAGAAGCTACAGGCCGTAACCCTCCCATCCTGATTACTTGCACAGACTGGCCTCCCAAACCAGACAGCAGATAATTGTATCCCCTCGCATTTGAAAGTCACATTAAAGGGCTGATAATGGAGTTCTGGCTCAGAAAAAAGGGGATCACTGGAGTGGACAAATGGAACAACGGATGTGTCTTTGGCAACCGAAGGCAATTGGTATCTGCTCGATTCATAGCCGAGCCTACAAAAGATGTCCTCTCTACTGGCGTGCATTGTTAATGGTGCGTTGCTTTTGAAAAGGGCCAAACTACTTGTTCCTTGTTGAGAGGGGGTGCTTGAGGAAAATGCAGGTGTACAGATAATAGGGTCCGCTGGTGATGAGACCCAAGCACCTAGCAGAATGTGGTATTCATGTGCTGTCACGCACCGCGGTGGACTGACAATGCAGATGTGACAAAGGTTCCAGCAAATGGTCAACAAAAAGGAAAATAACTTGCTCCACTAACTCCTCAGACTTGGTATGAGTTGTGACTGTCACCAACCACAGGATGTAGGTTACTAAAATAAACGAACACGATTCAAAACGCAGTGTACCGTCTTGTACTGTGATATTAGAGCACAAGACAGTATTGGATTGAAACAGCATTGATAATAAAACTGAGGAGGGCAGAATAGGATAGGAATGGCAACGACAAAAGTCAAAGAAAGGATATTTCACCCTTGTTATTATCCTGTAGTCTGAACCCCGCTTGAGCAAAGGGAAAGAAAGATCAGCAGTAATGCCGCGGTCTCAGCCTAGTCCGAAGGCTTTTCCGGGCTGTGCTGATTTCTCCTCCTGCAGGTGCTTGTTTGCTGGTGGAGGACGGTTAGCCTGCATAGCGGTTAATGAGATCCCCAAGGAAATTGACGCTGAACAGGTCACAGACAGTTGCAAGCACCAGAGCCTTCATAAGCCCACCATGCATGACCTTTGACCTCACCCCTACTCTTATCCTTGCCACATAATCTTGTGAAGGTCTAAATGGTTGATACCACACACACAGTAATGCACAGGTGTGTACATTTTTAACACACACACACACACAACTATACAGTGATACAGGGCATTTTCAAATTCCCAACTCCAAAGATGTGCAAGGCTGCAGTAATATAGTGGGTCAACTGGTACTATTAAACAAATATTTGTCAGCATATAAAAAGCAAAAAATAAGCCAATTTAGCATTTTGTTTGATAATTTGTCATGTTGCCCAGTATAATGAGGTAGATGTAGAAATAATTTAATTTATATAATATATATTTTATAAAAAGCAATAACCCACTTAAGGTCTGCAGCATGGACATATAAAACAACTTACTGGTGCCAGTGGCACAGTGAGTAATTATATATATATATACACATACTGAAAAATAACCAATCTACATAGAATTCTCCCCCCACCAAAGCAGAGCCAAAAGGAGAGTAAACATTGGACTTACTGTACGTTCCTCATGCTGTTACTGCTGTGTGTAAGTAGTAAATTGACTGTGAGCAAAACCAGCTTTATTTATTTATTAAGGCCTCTTTCAAATTCATTTTAACTTGCCATAGTATGGAAGGCACAGTGTTTCTGATAACATTAACAATGACTCTGCCCTATTTAAGTGTCCCAGTAAACCATGACAGTGAGCCTGCATGCAAAACGCCAGGACCCTGAAACCGGTGCAGCTAAGTGGAATTCAACCATCATTAATTGTATTATTTACCCCTATGCCTTTCCTACTGTGACAGTATTAGCCAGGTAACAGTTAAACAATCGTATAGTTTTACTTCAAAATGTACCCTCAATGACTATCACATTTGTGCTGCCATAGTTTGCCCGCTCTCTGCAAGCAGCTTGACACAAATGTGGCATTGCTCTGATAAATGTACTGTGGCAGTCCTAATTACACCACAGCAAATTACATACATACAGCATGTATGACATGAGACTATGGCACTTAATTCTGTCAGCAAGTACAAGCAAAAGGGCACCCATCTCAAAATCTTAAAGATATTTTTCACGCATTCAACAGGTGAACACTGTCACAGCCATCCTTCCCATTACTTATAAAACCACACACACAAATTAGGCCTGCATCAAGAGAGAAAGAGCTTCAGATATGATGTGGTCTAGTTTAACCAACTATGCAACCGGATACAAACTGCCATTAAAGGGTATGTGTTTTTTCCACGACGTTGATCAGGGCACATGAAGATTAAACACCTGTTCAGCAAACTGACAAATCACTGGAGGAGAGTTTGGTGTGCTTACCTGCAACTATATATTTGTGAGCTTCAGTGGGCAGAGAGGGAAAAAAGAAGAAAGAAAAAAAAGACAGTTAGTGAAAGTTAGATCTCAAAAAAGAACACAAGACTCAGAAGAATCAGAATGTGTACAACTTTGGAGAAAGGGGAGGACTGAAGCGGAAAGAGATGGATAAACCTGGAATGGATGAGTGACCGGAAGTGGATAAAGGAGGATGAGAAGAAGTGGCGATCACAGACAACGGATGGAGTCTTTTTCACAAGTCATAATAAGTGTCTCTGGCAAAAAGGTATGCATGCCAACCTTTGCAAATATGAAAACAAAAAATGTTCAATATATCCAATCACTTTCATCTACAATATTTAAAATATTGCTGAGGTAAAGAAAACAGGGTGAAAAAAATTATGCACAAAACTTTGGTGCCTATAAGCAGGTTGAATTCAATGGCCCAAAGCCCACCAGCTACTACAATTATGAAGATGGTATACCTGACCAAACCCACCCACCTCAAACACAACAAACACCCCAGACCTCTCTATCTCACACACACAGGCCAGTCAATCTGCTGTTTGCCCAGCTGATGCAGATTGATGGTGAGCAGTGTTGACAAGGCACATAAGAGGCTCATCCATAAAAGATGGGCTGGGCCAGGCAGAAACTGGGAGCTATTTACCGGGGAATAGCACAGAAACTACAGAGTCCCCTTCATTGATTATTAACCAGGCACACATGGAGACTTTCTGTCTGTGTTCTGCATGGCTAGTAACCCTGATCATTTTGCACGGAGACGCATATTGCCATCAAATAAAGTAATATTATCTGACATTTGTACCAACGCAAAGAGTAGCTACATGAAAATGGCCTTGAAAGTATTGTATTGCAGTTGGACGTTCGAGTACCACACTCAAAACGGCCGCCATCGAGGCATGAGCCAGTTTCATTAAAACTCATTCAACCACCCTCCCCAATAGCAGTCAACTGTAAAAAAAAAACGTAGTCGTTCCGCACAATAACCTCACACCCTGACAAAACAGGTGTTTTGATGGGTTTTGTCCCGGGGAAGGTATTAGCCGAATGTCAGCTCTCCTTCCCTGTTCCACCCTCTTGCATTTCTCTCGACCTGCTTTCTCTGCCCTCGTCTTGATCCTCATTATTTCACACTAAGGTCTTTGGTGGAGCAAACGGTCTATTATCCAAAGATGGAGCTTAAGACAACTTAAAGCTCTGGAGGAGTGGCTATTTATTTGGGTTGAAAGACTGAGAGAGTAGGAGGGAGTGTGTGCCTTGCCTGGCGTTCCCATATCACTTAGGCTAATGTGATTAAGGGTGAGCGAGAGGGGGAGTTCATTTAGCTTAGAGTGTGTTGGTTCTAAGTGATTCATGTCAGGGAGAGTCGAGGGAGGGAGAGGGAGGGATGTGGCCGGTCACAGGACTTCCTGAAACACACACACACACACACACACACACACACACACACTGGTAAATCCCAAGGTCAGAAATGAACAGTACACACCTAGGAGGTCTGTGTCTGAACAAAAAGAGTGTATGTGTGTGCGTGTATGTGTGTGCGTGTATGTGTGTGTGTGTGTGTGTGTGTGTGTGTGTGTGTGTGTGTGTGTGTGTGCATATGCAGGGCCTCAAACATGGCAGATGGACCCATTGGACTCTGAATGGCTTTCTGCATGTTGCCACCCACACACACTATTATTACACATTATATGGACAGATGCAGCATGTCAATGGCACTTCAAACCAAGCTCTCAAACAGCAAAAGCTTGTTCTCTATATAAAAAGAAAAAAAAAAAAAAGTGAATGAATAGAATTTCTTACATAAAAGAAAAAGTTCTGGTCCCAAGCAAAACAAAACAGGCCTTAATGTGGGTCATACACCGTAAATACAGCTTTATATCCTAATGATGTTAACTTTAAAGATGGACACAGGTGAAAAAGTCTAAATTTTATTTGTGTTTGTAAAAGGGGAAGGGGGTCTTTGTTTGCAACTCAGTTGTATGCTGACTGCAACCCCCCCCACACACACACACACACACACACACACACACACACACACACACACACACACACACACACACACACAAGATACACACAAGATACACACGATACAAGAAGTATTTTACAGACAGGAAGAAAATTATGTCATCCCTCCCTCCCCCTCTCTAGTCCTATTGTACACTTTAAGGGGGCTTTAAGGGAAAAACTCAGCATTTGCAGAACAGTGGTAAGTCAGTCTGTGACTGCAATAATCAACCTGCTCCAAATGCTTAACAGCCGAGTCATAATTATGGTTGTGCACCGGCACAAACCCACTTTGTTGCCTGGGTTAAAAATTTAAATGCAACTAAATCTTTACAAAATAAACCACTTTTCCCAAAGACTGTCGTCCCGTTGTAAACTAGGAGTGGACATCATCAGGAGGCAGAAAAGCAGCTTTTTCAGATCCCTGATTCAAAAAGGAGGAATGGGAGCTTCACAGAACACATGTGAGTCTGGACCGGAGAGCCTTTAGGTCATCCACAAACCGGGCCAAGAACTGAAAGGGGGGGGAGGGATTTCTAAGGGACTTGGACCAACTACTGCATTTTCTCACACGCAGGACACTGAGGGTTGTAAAAACGTCCTATCAGTTTCCAGCTGTGAGGTGTATACAACCCTTTCACCGTCCCCTCCTTTTCTCCACCACTTGAATAAATAGAAGCTGAGAAATGGGCTGTGGGGGGATGGGGGTGGTGGGGACAAGAAAAAGGAGAGAAGGATCCCTTTGGTACTTGTTTACCTCATGCAACACATCCTTCATGTCGCCCCAATTTGCTAACCATGGCAGACTTTGCCAAACAACTGCTCGCCATAAAAACATTTTTTTTTTAAAGAAAAGCTTGCATTTGTTTATCTTCATTGTGGTGGATTTGACTCAGCTGACGGGAAATGAGGCCTGAGTTGCTGAGGCCACGCAGAGTGAGATGCACCATCTCTGCCTGTCCTCGTGCTGGAACCATTTGGTGTTTTATTTATCTATTTTCTAAATATAGTGTTAGAGGTGAGTTTGGATCAGGGTGTCAAGCATGTAGGACTGTTTTCCTGCGATTAGGAGTGTGTGACTGCGTGCATACAGAATTGGTAAATGCTAGCATAATCTCAGAGCACAGCGGCTACTTACATTTCGTAATGAGTCATTTGCATATGCAGTGCGGTGGCACCGTGATTATATACAAGAGAAGATAGAAATGCAAAGAAGGTCTCCTTTCGCTCAAGCAGAATCTTTTCACAATAGCGCAATTTCACGCAACGCAAATCTGCAGCTCCTCTGTGGGCCTGGGCCTGCCTTGATTAATTTAGTGCGAGGGAAGAGATTAAACACGCCACAGCAGACATCAAGATAGACAGTCAGGACAGACTAAAAAAGTCACTGCTGTAATGAAAAACGAATTGTCACTTCTATATGAGTTGGATTGGTGCCAGCTTTGTTCAAACACATCTTCATTGTCTTGCTTAAGTGCCCGTATCAGACACTATCAAATGACCTTTATACAGTCTGGTATCAGAAATACTCATCCAAAAGCACATAGTATGTGATGTGAGGAGATTCCTGACAGAAATGTCTAGATGAATAAAAACGTTTGACTCTCCAGACGCCTCAAAGGCTCGTCTCTGTTTGAGTGTTACGCTTATTTTGACAAGAGGGCCGTGGACCCTTCCTCCCACTCTAAGTCTGACAGTCATTATTTAGTTATGTCAGTCTCCCCACAGGCCCTGCAACTGTCTGCTGCTTTGCCTGTGTTGAAAAGTCAAAGGTGGGAGCTGCTGTGATATGAAGGGGCTCCGTGTTAGCGCTCTTCCTCTGTGGTAAATTTACACCAAAACCTGCAACTGGTGACATTACGCAGTCCAACCAGAAAAACGCGATTATGCGATCGCATAATTCAATGCATAATCAGCCAAAGTCCGCATATTTATGCGGGGGCCGCATTTTTTCAAATTTGCCGCACTTTCGACGCATAAATTGCCGATTTCCGCGCAAAATATGCAGGGCTTGCATGATTTCATAATCCCCGCATTTTCGTTGCAAAAAGGTCACATATATCTTAGCAGAAAGTTGAAAAACGTTGCGTTTACTTCACACAAGAGCAGCCATTTTCCCCTGTTGTCATGGGAACGTTATGAAGTGACGTAATTACACGACGTGAACATCATCGAAAAGCAGGGTGTTGGGGGAATCACTTTTTTTTTTCTTTTTCATCAAACAGTTTTTGCAAGTTCCCCGCAATTTCATGGCATAAAATTGCATAAATATCCCGCATATTCCATCGCATTTTTTAAGAAAACGTGCCGCATAATCAAGGATTTTTGCCCGCAACAATCATAAAAAAACTCCTAATTTTTCTGAAAGGGCTGATAAGTGTGAGGCTGACGGCCCTCACATTGACACTGACATTCCAGCTGTGGCAAGAGAGATTACATTCCTCCTCAAACCCCCTCAAGGTGTGTGTGGAGCCTGAAACCATGTCCACATAGAGCTAAAGCATAAAATCTTAAAACCGCTGATTTTGCTGTTGGCCATGTTCAGCAGGTAGCCTTTATAAGCCACTATTTTACACCTGTCCCCATATTATACCTATTCGTTGTACAAAGTGTGAAACATAAATTCTGATGTGAAAGGTGAAACATTTATGTGAATCAATTTTGCAAATGCACACCGGTTTAGAGACAAAACAGGTGGGAACTCCAATATCTAACAATGATGTTATGGGTTTTTTGCTTATTAAAAACAGACAAAAAGTATTGGGTTCAGCCAAAACTCTTTCCTGATCCAATCATTCACCTTTATTTGGCTGCTTTTGTTGTCATGTGTGGCCAGTGGTGATGACTCAGATAATTAACAAATTATGTGGACTAGGTTGATTAAGAAACTCATTCTACTAACTTGGCCCTAATCTTGTAGCGTCATTTAATTTTGGACATTACATATATACGTTTCTGTTGCAAAAAGCAATCGAAACAAAATGATTTAACTACCTGCTTGGTTTTGTGTGTATATCTTGCATGTAAATGTGCACTTGGTGTGGAAATGCTTTTAGTGTTGGAATCGGATACTATTCAGGCTCTGAAAAAAAGAAGAAGAAAAAAAAATAAATAAATCCGTGAAAACAATCCACTGAGCACACATGGTTCAAAGTAGAAAGTGAAACCTGGCTGTTAAGAGAACACTAGATCCCTCTAAAAAGTGCCATCTCATATTAAGCTTATCTGTAGCAGCTAAGCAATGAAGGCTTTCTCCCGGACGCATTCATCAAATGGATCTGGACCATGAGTCCGCTGCTAAATGCAGGCTTGGCACGGCCGAGCCTTCCAATTCGGCCTCGCTGCGTAATTCAACCAAGCAGTTAATGTCGGTCTGGTCAAAGTCAAAGAGGTACCAGAGCCATCCATAAAGCAACGAGTCCAGTCATGCATCCCTGTGCCACCAATGACGTCACAGAATCCTCTACACGCCCCCCCCCTTTCATTTTATGGGGTCCCATCCTTCACCGCCTCTTCCCTTTAGATAATTTCCACCCCTATCAGAAACACCGCCTTTCCCCCTTTTAGCGAAATAGACTGATCCATTAATTCTGATCCATCATTAGAGGAAATGGCTTTTAATTTTGACAATTAACAAGCTAGTGAATTCATCAGCCGAGCGAGATTCACAGAATTAAAGAGCGGGCATGAGAGTGAGGGAAAATGAGGGGGAAGAAGGGACCATCAGCTATGTCATGCGGCACTAATTGCCACACATAAACAGAGGATCAGAACATTCTGTTGGAATCAGGCAAAAACGTTGATCCAGTCATGAGAGATCTGAACTGATGATGAATGCCGGTTGAGGTAATTAGCCAGAAGGCAGAGGACGTGCAGAGGACGGTAATTGAGGAGTGTAGCGTCCTTGGCTGCTGACGGGTACAGGCACTTGACAGATGAAGGATATCTTGATTTGAATCAAGTCCGCTGACTAGCCAAGACGACTGCGAAATCAGTGTGGTGGTTAATGAAGGAGCAGCAACGCAAATTTAAAAAGCAAATGTCCATTTGCGGTCCAGTCAGGATTCTTACTGAAACAAATTGGGCAGGAAAGACCGTCCCACCCAAAACTGAAGACCTGTCTCTACAAGGAAACTGGAGTCTTTCACCAGATAAGATAATGGCGGGTCGTAAAAAGATAAGCATTTAGCATTCTTCACCAACTCAAACTTATTATTATTATACAAAATAATATTCCGTGAAAGCTATTATCTTAACAAGGCATTTAATCTGTTCAGCACGCTGTCCTGCAAAGCGATAGGGCAACAGCTGAGCAACTGACTGAAGAGTTTAATGTGAATGATTGACAAAAAGTCAATCAGCAACATGTTGATAATCAAGTAATCCTTAATGACATTCTGGTCATGCATAAATTCAAAACTGCAAACGTTTCTCTGTTTTATATCTTTGGGTTTTGGACTGTTGAATAATCTGAAGAATAATCGACAGATGGAAATACACAATACCCACAGTTAATGATTTTAGACTATTATAATCCGATTTTTCTCAAAACAAGTGAAGAGATAATGTGTCATCTTTTCCAGAACAATACTCAGTGCCTGATACTAGTGAGTAATCAGCCTTGATTTAAGAAACTGACATATACTTCTTTAGACACCTAAAACAAGTGAAACTAACAGAAAAATACACTTCAACATGAACATGCAGGACTTAATAAGATGGAAATTTTCTGAATTGTACTGAGGTTTGATAGCAGGTATTGTTTCTGCTTTCAATGAAAGCACGGCGGCTCTATCTGAAGCCGAACCGACATGTCATTAATATCCATAAACGTCAGGGTCTTTAGTCATTGGACATTGTCCCTCTATTCTTCACTGGAAAAACAGAATGGGATGTGGACAAAGCTGCTGTTTTTGTCTTGTGTGGGCCAAGATAAAGCACCCAGTGAAAAGGTTGCCATCCATCTTCATCCGCCTGGCATGTGCTTTAGGTACTTCCGCCCGCAATGTAGCCTGTGTCTTTTTCTGCTCTCCTTTTTGTGTGTGCGTGCGTGCGTGCGTGCGTGCGCGCGGCGCTGTAAGTGGCATTGAGGTTAATGAAGTGCATCCACCTCTTATCCTTCCCAAAGTGAAAGAGACTTTATTAAGCAGTCTAGTGACTGGCTGCCTTTCTGTCCTGGTGCATACACACATACTCATAGCTGTACATTCAGGACAATGACAGAGATGCCTGCACAGACATATTAAATAAGTCCTGCCACCAGGACCCTGATGGAAAATGAATCCAAAGCATACATTTCCATTTCATCTGCTAAACCAGATCTACATACGTTCCTGATTAGTTTATTTTTCATTCTGGATTCCACTCCAGTTTAACTGAGCACCACCAGTGATTGTTGATCAGACAGTGAAACTTGTTAAATTCTGTCCTTATCTGGAATTCACCTCCTTAAATGCCAGAATTTCCATGACCAGCGGGCAGTATGTTTAACGCTCACTGTCTCTTTTATTTCTCCACAGTTCAATAGGTCAGTCTGACCACAACTGGTGTTAAACCTTTGGAAAACCACGAAAAATAGAGGAATCGTGTCGCAGTGGAGATATCAGCATGTACTGACACCCTGCATCTCTTTTCCTCTCCCTCATCACTTTCTTTCACCCCTGTCCTTTTTCGCTCTCTCCACCCCTTCCTCTTTCTCTCTACATCCTTTCATCTCAACCTCCCACGCATTTCAGGTCACCGGGGAAGCAATCGTCTTAAGTGTTCTGGCTGACAATGAGAGCTGATGAGAAACCTTCCCGAGTGTTGGCTGGCTAAGGTAAGCTCCTGATCCACTCTGCACTGCATACAAATGCAGGAAGCTCATCTGTGTCTTCTCTTTTCCTCATGCTTATTCTGGAAATGTTTACCTAATTATAAATCCCTGCAAAAGACAAATAAAACTCACAAAGGAAGAGCCAATTTGCCTAAAATAAGGTATAGATGCAACCAACCCGAGAGACGATTGATTTTCTGAGATGTATTTTGCAGAAATTGGTCTATTGAATTTCCAGTTTAATCCAAAAAACAGGTAATGTGGTTAAGGTTAGAGTCCATGTCTACGCAAACATATATCCCTCACTCTAATCTCTCTCCAGCCCCCTTTGAATAGCCAGGTCATTATATGTGATAGAAAGTACCAGTCACAAAGGCGGGACATCGCTGACTCGGCACACCTTTCCCATAATCCTCTAGGATGAAATGGTTCAGCCATTTCATCTAAAAACAAAGGGCGACAGAGGTGGCCTCAAGCAGGAGAATCAACAAAAGCAAATCTGGGAAGGTGCATAGTCACTTTCCTGCAGCAGCTGCTGAACAGTTTGGCTTGCAGATGATTGATTTGTTTGATTTTACATCAACAGTCCTCATTCACTCGTCCTAACCAGCTGTCGGAATTCCAAACTACCACAAGCAGGAATCCGTAGCCTCCCAAACTGCTTCGAGCATGACTTCACTTATAGACAAGTCCCTGCACAGCCCAGATCCTCAACGCTGAAGAAAACCTGCAAGCATTACGCATGAATAATAACTCCACTGTGTCAACTGTGGTCGCCGGAGGATGTGACACACTAAAAAATAATGATACGTATGACAGATTGACGATTCCTGCGGCCTGTAACTTGATGAACTTATATTTACAAGATGGTGGCATCGGCAAATCAGTCTTGGCGGTGCTTCCTCTCACTCGGACATGTGTCATGTCTGCAGGCAGACAAACTGAAGACAGCAGCAACGTATGAAGGAGTTTTCACACATCCATTTGAGTGCCTTCATCACTAAGTGATTTCAACATCAAAATCCATTTGATTTCTAAAGTTGCTGTTGCTGTGACGTTTATACACACGTGGTTTTTGATGCCAATTTTTCAACATGTAGGAGGCTCTATAGAATCTCCTGGAAATATTTCCTCAATATAACTTGTACAAAAGTGGTTAGGTTACAAAAGGGTTAAATCCTTTCATACACTAGTATAGTAATAGTAATAGTATTAATGTGCAGGTTAATGGCAGCATTGCTGACTTGTTTACTTGTGCATACTTCCCTAGATTAGTGAGTAGTTATATACTAGCTTGGCCAGCAGTCATTTTTTTATTGTTAACAAATCTAGCACTAGCATAACTATTGTATAACCTCAATGTTTGTTTTTTTACGATGGTGCTGTAAATCAGCTGTTTAAAGGCGCTGACACACCAACCCGATTATCGACTGTCGGACAGTCTGGCGAGGTCGGTGACTTGAGTCTGTTCGGTGTATTCCATGCCGTCGTCAGTCGGAGAGGAGCCGTCGGCTTTAATTTGGGCCGATTTGACTTGTGACTCGATGAACAATCCGAGTGGAATCAGCGCACTTATGTTAAAACACTTACCGGAAAGGACAAGCGGGATGAGCGTGACGAACGCCTCTCAAAATCGGATGAAAATCTTTCAAACTGACCTTTGTCGATCAAAAAAACAGACTCAGATTCAGCAACTGTATGGCCTATTTCTCACTTAAAATGTTTCAGTGAACTATTTTCGTAAAAAATACGAGATCGTATTCCGAACGAGCCACCATTATGGTCAGCTTTGAAATTCGGGAGAAGCCAGACCCACTTGACGCATTTGTCATTTCCGGTTTTCATTTTTTGGGCGACAATACAGATTAGCGCCACCTGACATATTACCTCTCGTGCACGCGCAAAACGTACGCTCGAGTCGGCGTGTTCCGAAGCACTTTTTGGATTGGTTGGTGTGTCAGAGCCTTTACATAGAATAGCTAGAGTTAAACCTAAATGGAATTTGGCTAAATAAAAAAAAACTAAAAAAGGAAATTGTATAAGTCTAAAGGCTTCAGGGCGGTGTAATAAATAAATATGTATTGTTATTTCACACAAGGTTCAATTCTTAATAATGGTTTATTTTCTCTCACTGAACAAACCGCTGCAACTGTCTGAAGCAACTGTCTGAAGCATAACCACAGACCTCATTTTATTTAACCAAAACGCCGTTCAAATCATAATTGCATTTGAGCCGTTGCTGAAAAAAAATTAAGCTATCTCCCTTCTGGGTTTTCGGACTCCAAACCAGACCACTTTATTAGCAAATATGGCCGAGCCTCTTGAATAATGAACCAGCAGAGGGGCGTATAATCAGTGTAATTGGCTCTGGGTGGATTTAATAACATCACAGAATAGTCATGTCACGAACCACTAATTAAATGCTGTAATCAACATGCTGCCTCATATACTGAGTCTCTGATGCGGTGTTCAACAGCCATGCCTGGGGGTTAGAAGGAGGAGGGTGTGTGTCTGTGCAAGTACCTATGTAGCTCTGTGAGTGTGTGAATGCGAGTGTGTGTGTGTGTGTGTGTGTGTGTGTGTGTGTGTGTGTGTGTGTGTGTGTGTGTGTGTGGGTCCATCCCTTGACACTATCATCAAGGGCTGTAGCAGGTGTGCAGGCAGGCACCATCTGATCTATTTGTACAGATCCACTGAGGCTGAAAGCCTACAGACGTTTTCGTCCGTGAGAGGATGTGCTTTGTCAGATAACTGTGTGTGGTTGCTAATGGCTCTGGCATTGATGAGCTTCTGGTCATCTTACAGTTGCTGTTAGGGTAGAGTCACTATTCATTCAATGGCTGCAAATAATTATTATTTAATAATTATTATTTTAAAGATGCAGTAGGTAATAAATATAACGGTAGCCTGCTAGTTAGCATCGTTTTACTGTTGGTGAGTAAAGTTAACGTTGTGTTGGTGTTTAGTTATTGAACATGTTGTCTGACATGCCGGCCGGCAGTTCTGTCAAACTCCGTTGTGTGGGAGGGGCTTAGGAGACAGTTTGGGCTGCAGCAGAAAGGGGGGAGGGATGGAGAAGTTGTCGATGTTCAGATTTATTGGCAAAGTCCTGGATCTTCACAATCTTACCTACTGCAGCTTTAATTACAGGGCAATCTATCTATTATGTGTTTTGATTCATTGTATAAGCTATAGAATGCAACAACAAAAAATGTCAAAAATGCTTTAATTCCCCTTAAAGAAGTGTAATAGAATGGTTGACTCATAAGATAAGAGTTCAAGAGGATCAATGTGCAAATAAATGGGGAAAATGGACTGTATTTACATGTCAATGACAGGATGAGATTGTTCATGGGTCTTTGTATTTTTGTTTTTGTTTGTTTTATTATTTATGGCTTTTGCATATATGTGATAAAACTATAAAAAATAAAGTATTAAAAAAAATGTTTAATTCCCAGAGCCTAAAGTGAACAGTCCAAAACCCAAACATACGTTACATTACAATTATATGAAAACAGAGCAGCAAATCCTTTCATTGGAGAAGCTGGAACTGAAAACAATTATTCAGTCTCAATTACATTTTCAGAAAAGTCATGTTTTTTATCCGTATAATGCCCTATTTTCATCTGTCAACAACTTGAATAGTGTGGCTTAAATTTACGACAAGTGAAAAGTGAAAAGATAAGAAGAATGGTTTACCCTCCTACTGTTCACTACATCCCTGGAAGTAATCTCTCAGGGGTAAATGTAGTTTCTTCTGACCTAAATAAACTTCCAAAGAGGAAAAGAAGCTCAACAGAAAATAGTTTTGTTGGAGAGATGACATGTATGTTGTGGTGGCCTGCCCTCTTACAAAAGAAAAATGCATCTTCTGGGCTCAAATTCTTGTCACTTTCGGATGCAGATTGTTTTTCTTATGAAAAACAGCCCATTGAGTCAATATGAAATAAACGCAGAATGATGTGTAAGCCCTGTATCTCTAATCTCTCGCCACCAACCTTCAACAACTCCTGGGGGTTAAAAAAAAAAAAAGCACCAAATGAATCCTTGAAAGCCAATGTTGACAATACAGTGAAAATCCAGCGCTGGCCTCGGGCCGCAGTGTTTTGCAGGCCTGCAGACAGACAGCAGCTTTATTTAACATCCATTAGCTTCCCAACATTTACGCCAGTCAGCAGCAGATTGCCCACGAATAGCAGAAATCCACTTGCTTCTGCCAGCTACACTTCCAGCTGTTTGAAAAGTAAAAGAGAGACTCACAGAAAGTGGTGCCCATGTGAGAATACTTTATCCAGAGCCATTTACCATCTGGGTTTGCACTAAGGATCATTTCCCCAATGTCAAGCCTCAAAGTGAGAGGTCTGATATAATGAAGTAACCACCGATATTGCAGTCCTGACTGATGTGAATTACTTTGTGAGTGACGTCTGTAGCCTCTAAAACTAATGCTTAAACACAACTGTCGGAGAACACAACTGAATCCATCATAATGGCAGTAGCACACTCGTAAAGCCGCACTGCTGTCCCAAAATTGTCAGACTATGTCAGGCCCAACTCCGTTAACTGTGGCATGGGAATAAGGGCTTGGCTGCAAAAAATCTGCTCCACACAGATAATTCAATTAATAAAGAGGTGCCTAGGGTGTGTGTGTGTGTGTGTCTGTGTGTGTGTGTGTGTGTGTGTGTGTGTGTGTGTGTGTGTGTGTGTGTGTGTGTGTGTGTGTGTGTGTGTGTGTGTGTGTGTGTGTGTGTGTGTGTGTGTGTGTGTGTTGGGTGAGGGTATTACCCCACAGAACTCTGAACACACAGGCCAGTGAGCCCTGCTGCCCCAGTATTTTTGGGCTTCCTTCCAGCTTTACCGTCAGCAACTCGCCTCCATCTGCCCGGGACTCTGAGCACCCAACAATGGCAACCTATGTTCCCACAGGGAGAGCAAGAGACATGCCGCTAGGACCCTCCTCTTCACACACACACACACACACACACACGGCTGGCATGACAAGGTCCACATGGAAAGCTGTGTACGCATCTGCTGTTTGTGAATGCATGCACCAAGTTTCCAGCCAGCGTTAAACTCTCCCAATATGACCTAACTTCGCAGAAAAAAACAAACAGTGAATAAGGAAAACAGAGCGAGGGCTCCACACACACACACACACACGCACACACACACGCTAACACCTCCGACCACACCCCGACTTTCATGAGGTGAGATCTTTTTCATAGACTAGGCACAATAAAGAACTCAGACAGCAACGCCATTGTAACCACTGCTGGTGTTTTGTGTAGGGTTATAGTGAGCAGGATGCTTAGGTTCTCTATTACGCTCACGTCTTTGACTCAAGAGCAGACATAAAGCAAAGTGAAAGGGGAGCCCTCAAGACTATGAGAAAGAGGAGAAGTGGAATTCATTGCAGGATAGCTCTGATGCAGCCATCTGGTTAAGCCATTTTGTGAGTAGAGGGGTTTGGTTACATACCGAGTGTCCACAGGGGGGGGACAATGGAGGAATTACAATCCATCTATCTACTAAAACAGACAGGAAGAGATAGGCTGCAGTGGAGTACAGACAGCATGTAAAAGGGACAAGGACCCACTGAAACACTTTGATGAACAATATATAATTGTTATGTGATTCTTGGGGCGTTTTCTTGAAGCCTGCCAGGGAGGTTAGAGGTCAGGAGGGCCTGTCACAGATCAGCAGGGGGGACGATGTCTTATACAAGGACACTTCAGCAACGTTTATGCTTGATGACAGGAAGATTTAGACCTCAAAGCTGGTGTCTTTTCAAGATGTCCTGCCATCACCGCTAAGTATTTCAGCACAACGTATCCACGTATTGACTATATGCTGACAGTGATAACAGGCACTGATATAAAAGCAGTTTTTTTTTATTATTACAGCCCAGTCAGCCACACAGAAATTTTGCAGTACTTTTATTAACACTCATTAATAGTGACAGCATTTTTACAGGGAAGCTATCAAGCTTCGACCTACTTTAGAAAAATGTAAGCGCAAGGACGTCAGGCCAAATTAAATAACTAATGTTTTACATTCACGCCATTAGTTGTCTGTAGGAAAGGAGTGTAGTGTTAAGCAATCATTCAGGCTAGGTACTAATACAAGAGACTTTTATAAACTTCTACATCTGCAGCTGACATTCACATTTTGTGGGTGTTGTGTGGGTGAAGTCAGCTGGTGTAAACTAGATTCGCAATAAAGTAACAAATATCAAAATCTGTCAGAAAGGACGACAGAAATGTACCTAATTCATGCCATAATTTTTGAAAAATGACCTAAGAAGTGGCACTTCCTATGGTACAATTTATGGCAGTTTCAATTCTTTCTTTTTTTTTGCTCAGAAAACAAGATTAGTCCAAAGTCCCAGCTCTGTCTAAGGATCACAAAAATGACTACAATTCAAACTGAGGGGGATGTGAATGTCTGTACCAAATTTCAAGTCAAGTCAATCCATACCAGTGGAGACATTTCACACAAAACCACAAATATGAATCTCATAGTGCAGCAAGAGGAAACATCTGGGGATCACTACAGCCATTAGGGTTCATCCTCTACGCACCATGAAAGTTTACGTATTTTAATGGCAATCCATCCAATAATTGTAGATATTTTAGTCTGAGAAAAGTGGTGGAGCGGCTGACTGACAGATAGACGGCACTGATAGCAACGGATAGATGGCATTGCCATCCCTCGAGCCACACCACTAGAATTGCTAAAAGAAGAGTTTTTTTAAAGCTGATAAAACTAAAAACACAAGTTTTAAAACTTAGGTGAAGATAATATAGTATTTATTAGAAGGATAACCCCCTTGAGAGGAATTATCTCATTTTCGAGGGGGTCCTTAGATAAAGAGAAGATATGATAAATGCTGACAGAAACAGATTTTTCAAAATGTATCCTGATTGTACCAGTTTCTGTTTCCTATACTGTAGACAAAGCATTCACGCGATGCTGCCCCTCACAGTTCCATACTAAAAGAGTGGGGGTGTTGGGAAGTACGCAACGATAACTGCAACTTACAACTTACAACCATGTTACTGTCACATCTGTGGGTAAAGAGAGGGACAGAAGGAAAGATGATGGAGCCACTAAAAGACTGAAATGCACATCCATGTCCAAGTGATTAGCTGCAAAGCTATGCCCATTAGGCAAATGATGATTATTGGCTGCTCATTATTAGGCTACTACAGCGTCATTAAAATGACATTATGAGCCCATTTTGTGCCGAGTACAGTTAGACACACACAAATACATCAGCGCCACACATGAGTAAATTCTGTCTACCAGATTCACTTGATCCAAAGAAATAGCATTTCCACAAATACATACAGAGAAAAAGAGAGAGAGAGAGAGAGAGAGAGAGAGAGAGAAAGTTAATAATAGCATTTACACACACACACACACACACACACACACACACACACACACACACACACCAGTTTTTAATATCTTTACATATTTATATCTAATGTTTATTTTACGGTTTACATTTTTATTGCAATATACTTTTTGTATATAGCTTAACTTTTGTTTTTAAATTTGCCATACTAATACATTTTATAAAAAATAGTATACATCCATCCTAATATTGCGTTAATGTACATATATTGTGTTTTGTCTAAGGCTTTGGCAACATTGTTATTGAAACTTTCATGCCAAAAAAGCCCCTTGAAATGAGAGAGAGAGAGAGAGAGAGAGAGAGAGAGAGAGAGAGAGGAATGTAGGTGCAGTCTGACACAAGATCAGCTTCTGACATGTATAAACTTGTTTCATCTTTTCTCTATAGGTCTCTGCCTCTCTTAGCTGCACCATTCCTACCTGACATCTCTACTCTTTGCTTAGGTGTGCCTTTCATTCCCTATTCTCCCCTGACACACACAGACACACACACGCACACACCCACACACACACAAACTTTGAGAGCTTTGAAGTCTGTGCAGTACATCGTTTTCTCGTTTAGCTGTGAACCGAGGAAGAGGCTCTGGGAAAATGCCAGAGAAGTCCCATGTCGGAAGTCACCCATGCTGGGACTGTGTGTCTCAGGAGGGCCAGTCATTACGGGTGAATGGACAGGATGGGACTAGAGCTGTCACGTGGAGAGGCTCAAGTTGCACACACACACACACACACACACACACACACACACACACACACACACACACACACACACACAATCTCACACAGAGCCCCACATACATACCATAAAGTAGGTGGGTGTCCCAGTGCCTGTCACCGTGTGGGATCCCTGTACTGCACTGGTACAGAGGCATGCAGCATTTAACACACATGCATGCACACAAACACACAGGCAGTCATGTCACTGGTGCGGTTGCATGCAGGGATTAACATGAGAACACACACACAGTTATCAGGGGTTTTCTGCGTCTGAATTCTATGACACCTGACAGCCGTTCTCTGGGAGCGATCATGATTTCATGTGTTAGATGTTAGAAAGCGCTGGTTAGAAAGGAAAGGGGATAGAGTGGTCTATAATTTTGCAGGCCGTAATAAGCCTACAGGTTTTTTTGTCGGAGCAAACCATTTACTACGCTAAAGTGCTCTTAGCATTCCACAGAAAAGACAGACACATGGTGGTAGACATGAGAAGGAGTTACAGGACGAGAGATTTACACGGGAGTGGAAATACATTTGGTAAATGATACAGTAAAACTTGTAGCAACATTGGTGAAATATCGGTTCACCAGAAATCTCCATGTACATGTTGCTGCAGTTCTAGTATTGCTGTCGGCCGGGGTATCATAACTTTGTATGCACGTCAGCGTGAAATATGGCCAAGTTCAGCTAACAAAAACAGATCCTGCTGAGGGGTTTGATGGATCAAATGTAGGTTTCCAGGAATCATCTGGACTTTTGTTACGGGCTTGATTTATTTGTTATCTTATCATTTGAAACGAATGGAAATGTTTGTCTGTTTAACTTATATATTGTGAATAGACATGCATTGCAAAGATGAAAAACATTTGATGAAAACACTTGAACAACTTCATATAAGGCCTATAATATATTGTTATTAATCTATTCATAATTTCATTGGACATTTCATAAAGATGATGTCCTTTGGTACGAGCCTAATTATAGGGAAATATAGATCATGTTCTGATACAGTAAACATATTAAGTCCCACCTCATTTATTAGAATGTTAGGAAAGAAACAGGAAATTATATAGTAATGCAATACTGTGGCTTTCCAGATGAATTTCTTTTTTTTTTTTTTTAACTGCTGAAGTCTTAATGACTGGATCAAGTGACAGATATCCATTTAAACCCAAGTAAATATTAACTTTAATTAGAAGCCTCTCTCTACATATCTGAATCCATAAAGCTGTATGCTTGCCTGTAGATACATTTCACATTTTACACTAGCAATTAATTTAGTAGAAGTGTAGAAACTCAAACAGTGTTTCAATTTTGCCTTTAATTAGTAACAAATGGCACAGCCTTTCCAGTGTAAGAAATCACCCTTCCTAATCACTTTCTTTCTTGAAAATGATTGGAAAACTATTGGGACCCTAAAATAAAGTGTCACCAAGTGCATTTAGATCATCTCGCCGATGATATTTCACAGATTTCTGGATTGATTGTTAAGCAGCTAAATTAAGAGAACAGAAGAAAGAGCAGCGTATAGATGCTGAGCTGCCCTGCACCAGCTCTCTGTGTGGAAGCAGCAGAGGTCATGACGTCTGGAATAGGGATAGCTGGAATTCCTCCCTTACATGGCACGTCCTTAATCTCATTATCTGGGAGGACATGAAATCTGCATTCCAGCCTCCTCCACACACACAACACACACACACACACACACACACACACACACACACACACACACACACACACATCAAACAGCTCAGTGTGCCCTTTTCATGTCAGAGGGACATGCTGTGTGTGACATGGTGGCCAAGACCATCTACATTTGTGGTGTTATGGCTGTACACAAACATTCCTACAGGCTACCTCATCTCAGGGAGGAGTTACAACAAGATGAAAAAAGTAAACTTGTGTGGATGGTTGAAGAGGCCCTTTTAAGAGCTTCCTCCTTCAAAAACATGGTATTAAGGAATAGATGGGGGTACTGCACTGAGTGACAAGAGGACCTCCCACTTTAACAGGCACCGTGATGAGGCGTGACCATTCCTGACAGGTGTTTTGTCTCATTCAGAGCGGCGTGATGTGGCCATTGTAGTGGCCACTTCCACTGAAAGGCCCGAAGAAATCCCACACCAAACAGGGAGAGGAGTTTGGCGTGCCACGGCAAACATGGTAGCTTCTGCCTTTACACACCGGAGCGTACATAAAACTCGACATCAATCAATAAGCCAGAGTGACAACGAAGGGGTATCAACAGCACTAAATGGAAATTCTACACATCAAAGCCACGTTCTTTCTGCAGTTTTTGTACTTCCAGGTGTGTTTATTCCTAAAAGCTGGTTCAATTTGCAAGGCAGCTCTGGAATTTAATCAGCAGAAATCTTCTCTGAGCCACAAAGAGAAAGTACTAAAATCCTATTACGGTGCACAAAGCCTCCACTGTTTCTCAGTAATGCTACAGCACACTGTAAGGTACTTAAACGCTAATGCTAACTAGCACCAGCACTGCCTCCTTAATCAGAGACCCAAAATCTTTTGATTCAACTGCTGTAGAGAAGGAGTAGTCGTACTCACTAATGTTTGGGCTTCCGCTCACATTAGTCCAGCATCAGTCACTGAAAGATTACGTAGTTTCACTTAAAAGGTCCAATGTGTAGGAATTTCTCCCATCTAGCGTTGAGATCATATATCGCGATCAACTCTCTCGTGCCACGCAGTTCAAAGTACGTATTACAGCTACGGTAGCCTTCACGCTTTTTTTCTGATGATGCCGGTCTCTTGCTGTTTTCAATATCCTTTTTATTTTTCTGGGAGAAGAAGAAGACTCCTGTTCCTGAAATTTGGATTTTGAATACGTGTGGTCCTCCGTGTATCCTTCTTCAGACTTGCCGGGGCCGGGAAGCGACGATACCCATTAGCAGCACCTGCGGTGTTATCATGTGACAGCGAAAACGCGAAAGGCGGAGCAGTATGTCCTGTATGTCCCTTACCGGCTAACGTATTTCAAGATGGCGCATGAATATGGAGCGTCTACCCCTATGGTCTACCCCAGTTCATGCAAACGCAAATGTAAAATTTCAAGCCAATAGGAATACTTGGAATTGATGGTGGTGGTAAATATTCATGAAAAAGGACAAGTTTGTGAACGGGCAACACTGATTTTGAGAATGAACGACTAAAAACGTTACACACTGGACCTTTAATAAGGCAACTTGCTGGTGCGTCTGACTTTCTATCAGAACTGCACACTTGATCGAAAGTGTACATTTATGCAAATCGCAGCAGCTATGAATATGTCGCAGCCCATCAGCCCATGCACCTCCATTATATAAGCTACTCTGGTGGACTTGTTGGATCTAGAGGAAAAGGGGCTTGGCTAGGACTGCTTGAACAGGAAGGGAAGGGCCCTGAGTGGGGAAAACATGAAAGGAGAACTCCGTCATCTGCGAGCTTTAATGACAGACTGAGCGGCCTTGTTTTGACTGAAGAGCTCTTTTAATATGCATGACAAAGGACATCCTTCTGGGACCTTCCCTGGCAACAGCACCCAATCCCCTCACAAACTTCTGTTGTTTCTGCTGCTGCTCTTCATCGTGTCATCGTCAGCGGCGGTTGAAGTTCCATCAAAGCGCAAAGGCATCTCCCTGAGCAAAACCTTCTGCTTTTGAAGGCCCATCCAGTTCTCCAGCTGGAGATCAGCGCTCTTCATGCACAATGAATTCAAAACAAAAAGGGCAGGACAGTTCAGCTGCCGGGCCTGCTAAAATGAAGCACTAGGCTTTTACTCACTGTAATCTCCCCTACTTAAATTATACAGAGCTCTTCACTCCTCTTTCAACGTCCTTGTCTGTTCTCTTACACGACACGGCACCCCGACTGGGCTCGATGAGCGCTGTTGTGAAGAGTACCGAGCACACACAGTAGACAGTGCACTCTCATTTGGCAACCTCTTCTTATAAGCTGACACACATTTTTCAAAACACATTCAATGTGCTATAAATGATTTAACAAATTCCCAGTTTTTCCTTCTAAAACACCATGAACTGACTCATTTTCCATGCAGAACCATGTCAAATTCATAGGAGCTGATGACTACATAGAACTTGTCAGTAAGGTAAGTGGGGCAGAGATGAGCCATGGGTATGGGTGGTGTCTTCTTCACACAAGATGGGGAGGAAATGAATGGCAAAAAAGCTTTTGGCCAGATATACACTACAACCTGATGTACTAAGTGTAAAATGTGCTTGTGTGACATAGCATAAGATGGGAACCAGATATGAACAGTAATATATCTACAAAGAAAGTAGTGCATCAACTTAAATATTCAAACATGTCTGACATTTGTTTCCAGAAAATCCAAGCCACCTTCTATGTCTACAGATCCGGTGGTCCTATGAGTTATGATGGGGTTGGGGGGTGGGGGGGTTAGCAGATGTGGTTTGGGAAAAAAAGACCATGGCCATTATGACAGGGAGATTAAAGTAAAGGGAGTGGTCTTACCTGGTAGGGCGTTGGCAGGACAAAAGAGGAGACAGCACATGAAAGAGAAAGACAAGAAAACATTAGACACAGTTTGCCTAGCTTAAGCCACATATCAGCACATTTGTAGAGTGTACAATCACTGCACTGATCAAGTACTGTCTAGACAGAGGTACCTATAGGTTTCACGGGGCTCAAAACCAAACTTTTGCTTTAATGAACGCTTTGCCTGGAAAGAGACGGTCTTCCATCACGCTGCCTCTGGGAAGCACTTTGAGTCAGGACAAATAACGGTAGAAATCATCAATCATCTTCATATTTCAAGGTTAAAATGTATACTTGCATTCAGACTGGTACTGCAAGCATCTGCCTGATCACAACAAAATTACATCAAGCCCCTCCGACTTGGGTATTGTAACAAAATAAGTATTGATTTTTTTTCCCCCCACTAGATAGATGGTTTTAGCTGATGTAGTTGGATTTGTTCAATGTCTCCAAAGGTTTTGATGTTTATTTATGGCAATGTTTTAATAGAATAAAAAAAGAAGCAGCACACAGAAAAGGCACACACAACACAATAGGCTTTTTTATGTCCATGCAGCAGCTTTTAAGGGGTCAGTGAACTGCTTGTGGGACAGCACATCTTTCAAAACGTTGTATTACTTTCTGAAACCAACAATCCTACATTCACACCCATGATGCAATTGAAAGCTACAGTAAAAAGCTAGCAAGTGGACCTTTTTTTGCCATGCTACTTTTTACTCTATTAGGTCAAGAATGAACTATCAGGCTTTATTTGTTGTCAAAATGGACAAGCTAAGATCATGTGTTGTCAGGTTTTAACATGGTATCGGTGTATATTCTAATAATCCCTCTATCCGCTCTACTTTAAAGACAGAGTAACTATTTCCAATATATACTTTTTTTATATATATTGTTTGAAATGGTCTTTACACCCCGACGGCAATAAATAAACTTATGGGCTTTGAAAAAAGGAGCGAAAAAGATCTGTCATCTGTAGCTGCTGTAATCCTGTTCAAACGTCCACCAATCACTGCCTCGCGGTCCGCTTTGAAAGAACGAATGAATAGCCTCCTTCTCCGCTGAGCGTTAGGGTTGGGCATCGTTTGGATTTTAACGATTCTGATTCCAATTGTGATTTTTCCTTTCGATTCCGGTTCTTATCGATTCTCGATTCCGATTCTTTGAGGGGTGGAGTTGAAACGGGTCACATGCTTATTTCACAAATAAGAGGAAAGTTTTATTTTGATTCAATGGTGGGTTGTGGTTTTACAGCTTTTTCAACGTAAAATAAAGCCCCACTAGAGCGCCGCTTACTGTGCTCCAAGGCTGCAACACAACAAGCGCCTGGCCGCTACGGAAACCAAAACTTGCGCATGTTAAATTTTGAACCCATGATCAGATTTGAAACCAAATCCTCCAAACGATTCTAAACGATTCCAAAAAAGAAACGATTCCACTGGAATTGGAATTTTTTAAGCGATTCCAAGTAGGAATCGGTTCTCGATGCCCAACCCTCCTGAGCGTACTCTACTCCTGCCGTGTACGAGCCTGCGCTCAGTGCGCATCGTCGCCGCATTGCTAACAGTAGTCATGTTTGTTTTAAACATTCTGTATGATAACATTAGCTGTTTGCTCATCGGCGAATGAGACGTGAAGTAAAACTGTCTCCGCTCTGCTCTGAAGCAGCGCCGCCGACAATGACTTTTTATTGACTATCGGGATTAATCAGTATCCAGAAACAAGTCCACAACAAATAAAATATTTCAGAGATAATAAGTGTTTACGGTTCACAGTCAGGGAGTTTGTGTCCCAGTTACAGAAAGTATGTACTCGTCCATAGCTCCCACTGGACATGAAAAGTATTAACTGCAGCACAGAGAAACTCCATCTCCATCCCTTTCTCCTCTTTGGCGACCATCTGTCAGCTCCGTGACAAGCCCTGAAATATTTACAGCCTGAGGATTAGTTCACCAACAGGTTCCACTTGGCATTACGCAGGAGCCACAGTGGTCATCTTCCGTTTGTCATCCATATTTCAAAAAGGCATTTGGAGCACTGCAGAGGCAAGCTTGCTGACCCAGAATATGAATGAGAGCAGAAAATCGTACGCAGGGAAACTGATCTGATAAAACTTCAAAAGCAGGAGGTGGGGAAAGAATGCAGCTTTGAGACAAGAGCCATGTTTGGACAAATCATTGTCTCATTAATGTTTGATCCAAATCCATGTATCACCCCTGCTGCCCTTGCCTTATTTGGTGACACGGTATCAAAGTACAGTATGTAACCTTTTTAGCTTAACCTGGGACATAGAGGTAATGATGCATTTATTAGTGCTAACTAATGGTGAGCGCGAACGCATATCACACACTGCTGTGATTCCGTATCGCTATTTCAGTGAAAAGGGTTCCCTGAGCTTCACATCTCCTTTATGAAAATACTTAAAAGAAGATGATGGAAGGAAGTGACGGAGAGAAGACAGAGGGAGAACAGAGATTATAAGAGAACCTCTTAAGTTTATCACTCAGCCTGGTGCCTTGATGAAGAGATACCCTGCAGTGGGAAAAGAGCTCTAGACAAAACAAGACTGCTCTCCTTTCTGTGTTGACGCTCTCTATTCCAGCCAGGAGTCATATCCATCCCTATCCATCTAGTCTGGGCCACAAGAGCAGTGGGTAAACACAGCAGGTCCCGAAAGCCTCCTCTCACCCAGGAGAGAGGAAGGGGAAAAGTGGGCGGTGAGGTAACTGGGACAAGTCTACTTTATCCTTGCTTAGCGCTGGCGGAAGAAGAAAGGGACATGGGCCATAATCACACTATTAGGCTGAGTCAATCCTCTATTGGGGCTTTCAGAGGTAAAGCCACAAACAGCACCAATGAGAGAACCTAGAGGTGGAAATCCTGGCTAAGAAATAGGCCTGGAATAAAAAAAAAATTGTAATTAGATTTTCCAACTGAATTTCACCATCATGGGATGTTTTAAAAGCACAGATGTAGACACCTACACCAAAGGTTGAACACTTTTCAAACTGGAGAGTGCAATCTACTGAAAAACACACATCCCAGACAGGAAGGTGACACCTCAAATGGAAACAGCTCCTTAGAAGCTTGAGCACGCTCTCTAGCAGCAAGGTCTGCATTTCTTTAGCTGCAAAAGTAGCAGCATGGTGATGTTTAACTCAAATAGTGACACTCTGAATGGCTCGTATGAGTCTCAGTGGCACTTTTAGTGAGTTGACTTCGCATGAAAAAAATAGTGTCGGTTAGGATACAATAAACCCTGTCGGCCCCTCCTGTTACCGTGACGCAGTTAGACTCAGCACACGCAGGCTGAAATTATAAAGCATCCCCATTTTTAACAGCACATCCATATATTAAAGTAGTCGAGTAATAGCCCGTACAGTGCGGGGGAAATTGCCAAGACCAGCCCCTTAAGTTCGACGGCACTAAAAGTAATCAAGTTCCCGAGCAATCTTCATTACACAAAGAGCACTCAGCTTTATTGAGATTCAGGGAGCGGGAGGTTGCTAGCGTACAAAAAGGATTTATTGATTGCACTTAATGCAATAAGCATGCAGGATCCAATGCAACAATTTCATTAGATTTGTCTTTACAGCCATGCTGTGGATGCTTGGCAGAGGATGACGACCGGCGAACCAGGAAACTAGGAAACTTTCTCGAAGTAAGGACGATAGGACAAGCGCGCACACGCACACCCACACACCCACACACACACACACACACACACGCCTAAAACAGCCTTAAAGGCTTAATTTGAGCCGGAACACGCCGGAACATGTTGCGGCACCTCCGACGTTGGATCCGGAACCATTTTCCGTGTCACTATGAAAAATGAATCGCCTAAATGAAAAAAATAAATGACTGTTTGTGTAGTGTTCAATGCTGTTATCTGTCTTGTTAGTCTTTATTCCCCATTGAAGTTCCACAAAAATCTTGCGTTTGCATTTTCGGTGCGTTTTGAGGTACATTTTCAGAGTAAGACGGAGGGGAGAGAGGGACGGGAGGCACTTCAACAGCACGGTGCTGCACTTCAAGTCACACAAGCGCTTGTGCTGGTTGTCAAAAAGACAACAAAGTTTGCTTAACTTTTTCAAATACGCTGTCCAGTCGGATCCCAAACAAGCAAAAACCGTTTCTGCCGATCAAGAATGTGGAGACCACGGTGGTTTTTTTGGGGTTCATTTAATAGTCCGATGGATAATTGCTGCTTCTGAAAACGATTGTTGCAGTGTATTTTTTATTTTATTTTTTTACATTTCGCACCGATGCAGTGCATTTTCTGAAATAAAAATAAGCATTGCCCTGATGTACACACATCGTTGTTTAGGGGTTTTTTTTGTCAGAGAAGCTACGTAGGTAGTGTAATTTTTTTTTCTTTTTCCGTTACCTCCACCCCCCCCCTCTGTGCTCCGGGACCTCCCACTTTACAAATTAAGCACTGCTTAAAGGGGTACATCACCAATTTTACACACAAAGATCGTTTAACTGCTCAACCTGTGAAAATAATAATCCTAAAGAATAATCCTGAGGATGTCATAGTTATCTCGGATAGAGCGTTAGACTATGAAATGACAATAGAAAGCCTGTAGTACAAACTTAAGAGTTTGAAAGATGTAGGCATTTACCAGGCAGAGACTGTCTAGCAAAAGGCCCTACCGAGTTGCATAAGGACTAAAAATCTGGTTATCTCGGCCCTTGCTGCACAGATTTGGACCATTTATTTTTTAATCTGTCTTCTGTGAGTCCTCTTACTTAATGGACTTGCTATCCTAAATCTTTGAGATGTCCGTAGCTTACACATCACCTTTGCAGATACAACAAATTACTTAATCCAATTAATTTCCAATAAATTTGGTCTGGACCAAAGAGAACTGAATGGCTTTGGATTAATCAAAGTAGAGCAATGCCAACTATAAACTGTATTTTTTTAATCTGACAAAATTCAACAGTGCAAGAGATCTTCCAGGCTAACAGGAACTCAGTTTCATTTCATTTCACTTTCTGCATTGCAAATGTATCTCCATCTATTTCTTGGCTGCTGAAATAACTCTATAAGGCAGAGATCTTCAACAGGGGGTATGGGACCCCTATTGGGTCATCAGAGTCACTGCAGGGGGGCCTCCAAATTATTGTTAATATTTGAAAGGTTTTATGTCTTAACATGAATCCTAGATATAATTAGCAAATATAAATCCCCATTGATTATAGGCTTACTGGCCTAGGTAGTAACTACGATTTTAATGTAGGCCCAGTTTAATATGCAACTTTATTTTATACAATACAGTAGTAGGGGGTCCCTGCTCTGTCTCTCCTTCAGTTAAGGGATCTTTGGTTTAAAAAACGTTGAAGAACCTTGCTCTAAGGTAATCAATAATATTCTTAAAGCAGACTTAGGTTTGGGTTTTCAACAATCAATCTAAAATAGACTGAAAGAGAAAAACGTCATCATCCTCCATCCATCCATTGAAAACAGATGCATGGGTCTGTCCTTGGTGACAAGATCCACATGATAAAAGAGGAGCCCCTCGAGCCTGACGGGATTCAGTGCTTTGTTGAAACATCCAGTGTTGGCTGGAAAAATAAAAAATAGACGCCCATTCTTGGTCTAGTCATACAAAGCTGCTGGCTTGGCAGCTTGAGTTGCATTTGCCTTCTTTTTCTCATTTAAATCATCTCTATTCTCATTGAAGGCCAGCTTGCTCTCTGCCCTCCGCAAACCGAGAGAAAGGGAGATAAATAAACAGATCTGGAGGAGTGGAGGAACAGGCCCAGTTCTCTGGGCCGCTGACAGTCAGCCATGTGTTCCAGCTGTTTGGTCTAACCCCCCCTTAACCAAAGTGAACCACTAGCCAGACAACCCCCACTGACACTTCGGTCATCTCTTCTTCCAACCCTCCCAGCTCCATCCACCCACCCTACTAGTCCCCTCCTCGCTGACCCTTTACTTATTGGGTCAGGGCAATAAATACTGTGTGCTGCTCTCCAGAGGCGTGTTGACTTCAATTCACCCCCTGACACCTGTGCAAAGACGGAGACGTGATGCTGCTGTTAAAACAATGAAGACTTGAGCAAATTAACAGAACTGGCCTGACAGAGACATCAAGTACAGCAAATCACTTTTTGACTCTTTTTATTTTTATTTTTTTTCCAAAATGATTTCTGGCGTGATTTTATGTTTCAAGGTCTATAATTCTTCGGTCGAGTCATGTGGGGTTTATAAGAATTAAGACCATTTCCAAAAAGCTTGTGGCCAAGGGGCATTATGTTTTTATTAACTCATTATACAAGAGGTTTTAAGACCCTGACTACATGAGGGGAAAAGGAAAATGCTGGATGCCAAGTGTTTCAACTTTCAAATTCATTAAGTCAAAAATTCCAACAATTGTTTTTTTTTTTTTTTTTTTTTTTTTTTTTCAGCTGCCCTGTAATTAAATTAGTCTGACAACAGAAGCTCCCAGAGGGCTTTGTCAGGAGTTCTTAGCGCAGATTGAGTGACAAAGACTCATCGGGTAGTAGGGTAGGGCCAAATCTGCACCATCATCCACAAGAGAAGCAAACTTCTGTGTTCAAAGAGGCATTTCACACTGGCAGTCAGTAGCACTTTGCCAAAGAAATATGAATGCCTTATTTCAATTCCAAATAGGGACAGAAGAAACAGTACCCGAGTCTAACAAAACGAGTCTGTCTGAAATGTGTTCCAGTCAAATTGTGGTACGGTGTTTCGTACAGTAAGAACGCAATGCCCACAGGAAGAAAATTCATGTGATCATGTCCGAACAAAAGTATCAGTTAGAACCTCACTAATGTATAAGCAGAGAATAACCTGGTTAAGGTGCGTTCGTCCTTTCTTACAGCCCATTACAGTGGTCGCACTATGCCTCCCTTTACATTGTCAGTGTTTCCCACACATAGACTATTGTGTGGCGGTGCGCCTCACTATCAACACCGACCGCCGCACATTGCGTTTAGTTATTAATTTTATTTTTTTAAACACTATTTAAAACCCGTTCTTCTGCATTTCCTTTCCCTGCTCTCCTCCGTCTCTCTGTCACTTGTGTCTCGCTCACACACACACTCACACACACACACACGGTGTTTGGTGTTTTTTGCCCGCTCCGTAACGCCTTCCAGGGCGCACGGCAATGGTTATGTTTAGGGGTAAGGCATGGGTTAAGTTGAGGGTTAGCTGCCTGGAAGGCAGCTTTGGAGGCTTAAAAACACCATCGAGCCCACCGTGCACACAGCGTCTGTCCCCATCAAGGAGAGAAGATGGCTGGAGAAATTCACAAGTTCACCAAAGGTTGGTATCTATCTCGTGAACACCTTTACACAATCACACATTCACAATCACCGAGCCGACTCTTGCTTTAGAAAGTTAACTAGTTGCAAGTTTGCGGTAAAATGCAGTTGGGTTGTCGAGGTCAAAACACTATATAGCAGCTTTGAATCAAATAAACGTATTATAAATAATGTTATGTCATTTTTTACTCTTACACTGAATGTTTGCTGCTTCAATCCAGATGAGTATTGAAAAGTATTTTCCGCGACTAAAAAAAACGTGTTGAGGATGAGGACCAGCCTGAACCGGAGGTATCAGTCTGAAATAGAGCTGAACAGTCCGACCAGTGTAATTAGTTATGTTATTAATTTGTGTACAATATTTTCAGGCTTCAACCAGTGAAAGACAGGGTCAGGGAGACAAAGAGATAGATTCGTTAGGCATTAAAGGAGAGGAGGACAGCATTCCAACAGCATGTCCTCAGTTTTTGATACGTGATTGTTACGAAAATAAGGTATGCACAGTATGTATCATATCCACTGCGCCATCACCACCCCACCGAACTTTGGTTGGAAATGTCTTTTTCAAATTTGAATTTCATGGTGGTTAATACAAAGGAAGGTCATGTAATATTCATTCTAGCCCTCGTCTCGGGTCATCCTTCATTTCCTCATGTGGTTTCACTGCAGAGGCTCTGCACTCAGCTGTTCTCGTATTCATCAGCCTTGATTGGGCTGCCAGGATTATATTGACCTGTACTTGACACTCTCGCACAACATATGTGCCGAGTGAAATGAATGGATGGATGGTGGGTTGGTATTACTGAGACGGATGGACTCAATTCATTTGGACACTGAGCGTACACACACACGCACACTGAGGGTTTGTTCTCTTCTCTCCCTGGTTATTGCATTAACTGTTTTGTTTGAGTTACCGTGGAGCTATGAATGAATACAATCAGTTCCGGATCGTGTCACAGTAAGCCAAGCTTATCAAACAGCAGGTGTGAAGCCTTTTGATGTTTTGGGGTCAGTGCTCTGATACGTTATCATTTATAAATCTCAGCCATGTTTGTGTTGCAGAAGGGAGGGATTTCTACCGTGGTGAAGGATCTAAAAGGTAAAGCCTTTCAGGGGCACTGGAGTAAAACATGTCGACCTCTCAAGACAAAAACATATTTAATCATCACAAGTGATTTAGATTAATGACACTGAGAAGATGAGTGTGTAATGTTTGAACTCAAAAAAAAAGAAGAAGACAGGTTGTGGTTGCAGAGCGATAGTACGCGCTCCTGATTGGGCTGATAACCGGATTATGACTAAATCAAGAAATGCTTATAACTTCCAAGTACGAGGATAGGGAGTGCTTAGCTCAGAGTTTGCCTGCTGATCGTGAGCGGCCTTGCTTTGAGGAACTGAACCCTGAACTGGAGCTAACTTTGACAATAGAGGAAATGTAACGTAATGTAGGACTGATGCATGTTAAATAAAATTACAGAGAGATGCCAAAATGCATGAGAAATAGGATACCCAGCCCTTCCTCTCCTTAAACAGTGAATGCTATTCAACTCCAAACAATAAACTAAAGCACAGCTTAGCCTACATTGCAGACAAGACAAGCTCACAGTAACAGTGTGGCTAGGACAATGCATTTCATCTTATTTAGCCTTAAGTAGAGTGGGGAAAACACGGCAACACAATGCATCACGATTCAATCCAATTTGGCTATTTGCTTTTAGAAAGCAGCTCAGCTTCCTTGATATATGAATCACTTGAGACTTAAGTGTTCGACACAAATGCCGGGCTAAAAACATGAATAGTGCATTAAGCCAAAATGGGTGCATTGATTAACAAAGACTCCTTGTTTCATTAAGCATTTTGGCTGCTGTTGGCAAAGTCCAATCCAATTAATATATGCTTAATACTTGCAAATCTACAGCAGCAGTTTAGTTTAAGTACTGTATAACATATAGCACGTATTGTTCTTCTGTGGGACTATAGCAGTAAATAAGTTTCATTCAGACATGATTCAAAAGTTAACAAAAATGTGTACTTAATAACATGCAAAACAGAAAACAATGCATGTTGAAAAGCAATCTTGTGTTTTCACTGTCCTGCATTATACAGACGTGCATTGAGAAATCTCGCTCTCTCTCTTCCCCTCTCTCCCTCTCTCTCCCTCTCTCTCCCTCTCTCTCCCTCTCTCTCATCATTCTAGATGATGGGGTGTAAAACAAAGGGAGGGGAAACTTCAGCAGCATGTTGCCTCTATCATACATTTTACGTGCAGTATCTAATTCATCCATTCTGGCGTGCTCCATTAAATGGAGCTGACAGAGAAGCTGACAAAAATGGCCCGACATTGAGCTTTTTCAACCCTCCAAATCTGACAGCTTTATGAGCGTTAGCAGGTCCATGTTATTAATTCTTAAAGTGGGGAAATGTCAAGATCTCACAGGTGATTACAGCTGGATTTACCTTTTCATTTCACGGTCATGCCACTGGCTAAGTGTGACAGCTATGACTCAGCATATTTCTGCTTTACACAGGTAAACCTGCAAAGTTCCTTAAAGCTCAAACTGCCTCTAGAGAAATAAACCAGCCTAATGCTCTGACAGCACAAAGAATATATTTTTTCCTATTGGCCTATTTTGATGTTTTATCCATTCATTATTTATGTATTAATATACACCCACCTAGTCTCTGAATGTGCGTGTTATTAAATCTGTGTCAAGTCCACCCAGAACAAAACTAGCTAAAAACCTGGAGAGAAAAAAAACTGTCTTCGGCCCTCTCTTTTCTTCCCCAATGTTGTTTCCTGTCTCTCTACGCTACACATTGCCTGAAGATAAAAAATAAGCTAAAATAGAATGACAGACAGATTTAAAATTATTACATGAGAAAAATGGTAAAATACATTTGCTCCATATGTATAATTCAGTAAAAATGTTAACTGAAAGTGTTCTTAAAAATCCACAAACATTGCATGAAGAGAAAAGCGCAAATTATAACATTATTAACAAGAAAGAGGTCAAGACACAAAATGTTTTCATATTTGTGAGCAAACATTCTGACACTGACCGCGTGTTGGTGTGTGTGTGTGTGTGTGTGTGTGTGTGTGTGTGTGTGTGTGTGTGCGCGCGCATGTCCCCAACCTATGGTTCCCACAGACAGTCAGCCAGTCAGAGACTACCTGACCTGAGGCCCCAAGCCTCCTCACCCTCCCCACCACTTCAAGGCTGTCACCCTTGACCTCTGGCAGTGAGAACTTGCATGGCTCTGTGATCTTGATTCTCTCTCTCTCTCTTTTTTTTTTTTTTTTTTTTTTTTTTTTTTTTTTTTTTTTTTCTCTCTCTCTCTCTCTCTCTCTCTCTCTCTCTCTCTCTCTCTCTCTTTTCCTTACTTCCTCCCTCTCTTTAACACATACTCCCTCACTTTTTATCCCCCCTCCTCCAGTGTGTGTGTGTGTGTGTGTGTGTGTGTGTGCGTGCATGTGTGTGTTTGTGTGTGTGAAGGAACAAACTTTCACAAATCCTCAGATAAAGGGTCTAATAGCTGGGGCCGATTTCTATCTAGCCTGCTGGTAACGGTTTGTTACAGACCAACCCTGGGAAAACAGCTAAGACCAACTGTTTTTTTCTGTTTTATTTGATCTTCTTTATAAAGCATTAATTTAGCCAGCACCCACCAGTCACTGTAGTATATGTTGAATCTGAAGTCACATGACCAACCCAAATTGGGTCAAGTTGGGAAACTAGTATACCTCCGTCACGGATTCACACAGCTTGCATTATTCAGAATACGTCTCCGTCCTCTACATACACAGCAGAGTGTCTCATCAGAGCAGCACTGAGCCTCTTGGAAACTCAATGAGATGAGTGAGTTCATCAAACAAAGACTTTCCCAGTCAGGCAGACGTGTAATTGAATTTGGGGTCAGATTGGGAGGCTTGTGTGGCATTAGCCGCAGGTTCCCCCCACAATACTCCTGTTCTCACCTTCTTGGATGACTGAAAAATCTCAAACTTTACCGCCCCAGTAACTAAAAGTTCTTGTTACTTACGGAGATTGGCAAAACTTTGTTTCCATGCAAACCATTTGGGATGTTGTGAACACCCTTACACGTCTTTATGTGTGTGCTTTTATTTTGTACTAGTAGGAATTTAACCCTGTACCATAGCAACAACAGTGCCAAGTTATACTCACAGTCACTGAGTGTGTTTACATGGACCTGAGTATCCTGCGAATATCTGAGTTTTTGAAGTATCCCCTTTTTGTGTTAAAGCATGTAAACATCCCATCCCAATTTCAGAAACCTGGATAAGGCTTCTTATCCCAGTTTCGAGAAACCTGAATAGGCTGACTTGAGTATTCCGAAAGATATCAAGATACGGACGCATGTATACATGTTATCCAGGTTTCTGAGCGGCACCGACAAACTGCACAAGCGTGTCTTCGGCCAAGTGAGGTAACAGAAACACAAACAAGGGCGGCAGCGAAAGCGTCTCACTCGGGGCTGGGCAATATATCAATATTATATTGATATCGTGATATGAGACTAGATATCGTATTAGATATCGCCACAATATCGACATCGAGGTATTAGGACAAGAATATTGCGATATCTGATTTTCCCAGCCCTAGTCTCACTCCTTGAGCGATGAAGAAACTGAGTCGCTGAACTCCATCATGATGACCCTATCCCGCCAGTCACGGCTGCGTATCTTCCTCCACAGCTCCCTCGTCCTGTACGCATTGACGGTGACAGGCTGACACTAGTCAAAGTGGAGGACATGTTTAATACTTCCTGTCGCTCTAGACTCGTTTGTTTTTGTAAACATTACAGGTGCCTGCGCAAATAGCAGTAATCAATAACTGGGATATTACTATTTATGTATACGGGGATATGAAAAACCAGATTTCTCTTTGTCCCATATACTGAATATGATGTGAACCAGGATAAGCCTCTTAACCAGCTTACTCATGTCTATGCAAACACACTCATTGTAGTATGTGTTCTAACTTAAAGCGCCCATATTATGCTCATTTTCAGGTTCATAATTGTATTTTAACATTGTACCAGAATAGGTTTATCCATCCATCCATCCATCTTCGTCCTCTTATCCGGTGTGGGGAGCAGCTCAAGCAGGTTTACATGGTTTAATTTTCAAAAAACTGCAGTACAATATTTTTGTTGTACTGCACAGCTCTCTCTCACTGCTGCATATCCTCTTTTCACCTGGTCTCTGTTTTAGCTACAGAATGAGACCTCTTCTCTTCTTTTTCTGTACTATCCTTGATTGCACTGACACATGCTCAGTATAGCTCAGATGTAGATCATGTCAGCTAGCTAGCTCCATAGACAGTAAAAGAAAGGTCGTTTCTCCAACTTCGGTCAGTTACAAGGCAGGATTAGCTGGGAGACTTCTTCTAAACGAGGGCGCACATGTAAGTAGCTCTTTTGTAGATTATGGTGAACTTGTGTGTGTTGTAGCAGTGCTTTGCTATTGAGAACGAGGTAGCATGCTAGCGTTAGCCGCTAGCATGATAACGGTTGCGGTTAGCCAGCTCGTTTTGGCTTGTGACGTCACAAGCCGTGCAGATTTTGAACAGCACACCCGAGACTGAAGGCAGGCAACCCGGTCTCACGGCAGTTCGTGTAAATGTCCACGTTATTCTTAATCTATTGATACGTGTTCACAGAGACGTTTTTCTCGTTTTTTACGTGTAAATATCACGTTATTTTCTCGGGGAAAGGATGCCGGGAGGCGGCTGAAAAGGAAGCTCCATAAGCCGGGAGGCGCCCACCAGGCGGCCTGCTGGGGACACGCCACAATAACCGGATGGCGGAGGTAGGGTTTAGGAAAAACATTACGGGCTAAGGGCGCCTTAAACGCCGGGAGACGCGCCACAGTAACACGCGGGACAAAACGCCACACGCAGGGACGCCATCCCCGGGAAACAAAGCGCCGCAAACGGGACGCGATCCCCGCTCGCCTGGGTGAAAGTCCTGTGTTGTTTGACCCATCCACCACCCCGACCACCCTCCCTACGCGGATTTTCGTCTTGTTATATTACTCCCTACCATTTTCGTGCTGTGGCCACAAAATATGCTTCCCATTGAAATACATTTTCGTGTTGTCCATCACGTAAAAACAGACAGAAACGTCTCCGTGAACACGTATCAATAGATTAAGAATAACGTTGACATTTACACGAACTGCCGTGAGACCGGGCTGAGGCAGGACACATTCAGAAACCGTATCTCACTCAAAACAGCATGGATGGATTTTTTTCAAAGTTTGTATGCGTGTGGAAGCACCAGAGACACAAAATAACACCCCAAAGCCCATTTTTCATGGGCACTTTAATAACGCTCAAACACAGTTCATTTGCTGGTGTTGGCTGATCACTTCTGTCCATCATTAATGTGCTGTCTAAAAATAAGCTGTCTGTTTCATATAAAAACGGTCTGAAAAATAAACTAGCACACTGATATTTTTCAGCTATTTCCGTAAGGACTATTCTACTTTTTCCAAATGGGGCAGGGTAATCTCAATTCAAAGTTATAAAAAAATGAATCTACAACTCTGTTCAACAACTCTTGCACTCATGAGAGGACAGGTTTACCATTACACTGCAGCCCTGTGAAGAACAAGTCTGCATTAGTATCTGCTGTAGAGATTATAGCCTGCGGGAAAGAACTTCCGACTGTGAAAACACACAGAGTTTATACAGAAACAACAAAAGGCCAAACAGAGGAAACATGAGTGAACTTGCAGTGGCAGCGTAAGCCTCACTGTCGACCTTCTGAAATATCTCACTGATAAATCAGGAAGATTTCAAGTGTCCTGTATGTGTCAGTGTCGAATATGTGCATATTTGTGTGTGTGTGTGTGTGTGTGTGTGTTTTTGTGTAGCACTGCCAGTAAACTCCCCTAAATGAGTTCCCGGTAACATGCCACAAATCCATCAGAGAGCCAAAAAAAACTGCCTTAATTCACGGCAACTGCATGGTCGCATTTCTTAATGTGACATCTCTTGTGCTAACGGTTGCACTGGTTCTACATTTGCACTGAAGCACACTGACCTTCACCTACAGTAATGAATCACGGCAAAGCTGAGAGGTCTTATTGAATGTGTCGACGAAAAAGCCTGCCTGCAGGGCTCTCAGCGGGAAACAGAGTGAAGGAGGGCGGAGGGGAATGAGAAAAAGGATCCCATTGTTGCAAAGGAACTCAGAGTGAGGAGGCACTCTGACACAGGTATTCTACTAAATAAGGCCAGCATTGTACAGAGAGAGCATGCATACTGGCAAAAACTGACAAGGGGGTGGGGGTGGGGGGCACGTAGGGCTTCAGGCACCTGCTTGGATTCTGACCTTGGTACAGTCCTCGTGTTTTTATAGATTGGTACATATATACAGACAGTTATATTTAAAGGCAACGATTGAAGGAAGTGTTAAAGTATGCCAGATTTGAGAGATGCGGTATTGTTTAAATACGGATATACGGCACACATGTTCAGACAGTTTCTCCTGGAAGACAATTGTAGTGTTGCACTCAGTTGTATACACAAAAACAAAGTTGTGTCAAGAACGGATAAAGAGAGCTTAAGAGAGAACTTCAAATGGCTTAATTTCTTTACCCACACCCGGCCAATCATGATCATGTTGAGTCGTCGGTTTTGAAAAGTTACAGAAATGGTGGGACACAGTCCCACCAAATCTAACGTGCCGAAGCTATTCGAATATCTGACAAGCACTTCTGATCGAGTATACTTGTATAGTATGCTATAGTGTCCACTAAGAACAAGTAAACAGCATCAATGTTGACAATTGTCAAATAATACCAAGCCCAAACATTTTGTGGTTCTTGACACGGAGACACCTATTGCTTAAAACACAAGTAGGTGTTATTGATACAAGACTAAGGCCGGCTTCACACTGGCTGTGTGGCGTGAGCGTGTCAGCTGCGTGGCGTGTACGTTTTTATTTCAGCTCCCATGTTAACAGGTTAGAGCCGCGCCGGAAACGTGCGCATGCTAGAAATAGGATCGACGCCTATTTTTCATGCAACACGCAAGCGTGTTGGAAGCATTTCCAGACAAAATAGAATACAAAAAGATGTTTATATGTCATTTTGACACAAATACATATTAATAAATGACATTTTGAGGGCAGTAAATCAATGGGAAACATACATGTGTACAGACAAGGCTAGCAGCAGCAGCGCCGCATCAGACACGTTTCTGGTGTGCAAAGACAGAAAAAAACAGAAACGCCACGCTCACGCCACGCAGCCAGTGTGAAGCCGGCCTACGTGGAGGGAGGACTCGGAGTATATTTTCCTATTCTCCCCACGAGGTCTTGAGCCACACACAGTGGCTGCTTCCTGCATTTCCACGTCCCAAAGAAATCAAGCCAAGTTAACATATCCATTGCATATTTTACGACAGCCAAAGGCACTTCTGAAAAGGCACGTTGACACCAGGACTCCCAAAGGAACAGTTTGAAGCTGCTCCGTGCCTCTATTGCCCAGGTCGCCTAAGCATTCCCATTAAAGCATTCCATTCTCCTCGTTGGCCCCCCAGTACCAGGCAAATGGACATACAGTGGGATTGATTCATTTGTTGTGGGCCCAATGTGCTTTTCTCTGGATCCTCAGCAAGCGGTGGCTGTGATCTAATTACCAGTGGAGAGATGAAGCCCTCTCCCCAAGCATAGCCGACGGGACCATTCTTCTTCTGAATAGAAAAGAAGGCTGATGCTTACATCAAGTCAGCTCCTCATCACCGAGGAGCTGAAACTAATGCAAGAGCGCATTAGTTACAGAGAAGGCCAGGGACCATGGAGTAAGCAGCCTAAACGATGAGCCTGCATTGATCTCCATCAGCGCTTAAGAAAGGCATCCACTGGATTGCTGCAGTCTCTTCTCCTCTAGAGATGAAAGTCACCCTCACACAGTTAAAAGGAAAACAAAAACCCTTCTTGCCCATCAATTCAACCTTTCCTAGGAAAACCAACACTATTGAATTTCCTATTGCATATCGTCTTCCCGAACTAGACTGGAGAGGGATGGCCTCTGGCTAGGCAAGTATCAAAGGTCAACCATGCCTCACATGTCAATGAGACAGTAACGATGCCTACTATATACAAACCCTGGCCAAGTCCATGTCACACAAAACACCCCACAACCACTGTGGCTGCATTCCTCTGGCTTGTCCCTCAACAAACAAGTGCGTTCACCTTAGGAAACGGCTTGACCTGCTCAAGCCAAAGTCCGCGCTCGCAAAGTGCTTTGTCTTGCCTCTTTTACAACTGGGACAGGACCACACACACACACACACACACACACACACACACGCTGGTATTGTTAACATGGTTGCTAAGGTGCCTTGGAAACACTGGTCGGGAAGACAGTAGATGGCCACAGTTGTTTAAAGCTAATGAATGGCCTCTGTTCTGTCTGCCATCACTGCTGATAATAGCTTTACACTGGCTGGATGTTTATAGGGAACACAGTTGTTTGTAGGTAAAGGCAAAGTTTGAAGAGAATTCTTGACAAAACTCTCGCACATACACTCAAACCCTTCCTAAAATACACAGTCAACACGAGTTACTGTCCTGTTTCCTGGTTGCTGTTTGGAGCTAACAAAAGTTCAGGTACAATTACATTTTACAGCAATCATTATCACTGCCTCTAACAGACATCATGCATGAGAATCCAGGCAGAATCATTCTCATTAGGTATTCAAATGAAGGGATTATATTCAAAAGCCTTTGAATCAAGTCAAGCATGTAAAATGCTTCTAATCCTTTTGTCAGACACAACGCAACACTTGTTTTAATAAGCAAACTCATGATGAATCTGTCAGCTTGTGTTATGACTCTGCGGCGTAAAGACTTTTGTGAAGATGATTTTAACAAACTACATGGCTGCATGAAGCTGTCAACATAAATATAAATGAAATATTGATGAAAATGCTAAGCTTGAGTGATGATTCGAGTAGTTCCACAAAACCAAACGATTGCCCATCTAAATTTATCTGGAAGGGACATTGTAGAGGACCTGTCTGTTGGTCTCATCTGGCAGTGCTATCTTGGACACTATGGTCACACACACTTGGAAAAACAAACATGGCAATTTCATTAAAAGTTTAGGAGTTTAAACTTTGCTGAGAGTGTAGCACCCCAAGCAGCTCTTATTAAGTCAGAGAAGTCAAAGACATTTCATTGTAAATAAGTCCCAGCCACATTTTGACCATGTTCGGGCCTTGAAATTAAGACACAAAGTCTGTTTTGTGGTACAGACTGACCAATAAACACAATTCCTTTTCCTGCATATCGTTTATTGAGTAAACTCAAACTTTACTGCAGAGAATGGGAAATAGAAACAAGAAGCCAATACAGCCAAGAGCTACAAGATGAACATGTGTAAAGCTTCAGGTTGATCTCACTCATTCACAGTCTGAAATAACGCCTCCCACATGCCCGAATTACTGCTAATTTCTAATATCATTAGCATCATGTCAGCCAGTGTCATGTTAATGAGGGTTTAACATGACAATGAGGTTTTCTAAATGAGCAGCCGAGGGAAATAAAGCGCTCAAATAATTACACAGCAACGGGCTGCGAAGCGACTTCACCCTGATCTCCAGCATTACACCTGTCATGGATTTGTCTCAGGCTCTACATTTTGTTTTTTTGCTGCATGTTTAATTTACAAACTGTTCCAGATGAGTATAATTAGATTAGCATATGAAAACTGCAATAATGGAAATGAATAATGCAAATGAGGAGAACTGCACCAGTGTAGATCTTGGCAATCAACCAAGGCCAACATGTTTGCGAAACCTTCTCAGAAACCCTCTGATAAGGAGGAGAGAATGTCACTACGATAAAAGCAAGCAGGGCTGACAAATAGGAATGAATGTACACAATAACAAAAACTTCATAATAGGCAGAGGAAACTTATGATCTAATGATATCTGCTTCAGCGGCACCGTGGACACTGCCGTCTCTTATCTGCATTTTTGACCCCAGAGCTGTCTGAGGGTTTGCTGGCTCCAGCCACAGATAACAGAAGAAGCCAGAATATTTCCACAATGCACCGCAACAATATCCCTGACAAACAAGCAAAATATTGTGAATTCTAGAGAATCTGTCACTGGGGGACGAAAAAAAACACAAATAGTAAATTATGATTACACAATATTTTACATGTTTGTAGAAGAGAGTTTTTTGACTTGCACATTTGGGTCTCCATTTTCTTAAAAGCAAGCACTTTTTTCACCACCTTCCAGACTATCATACTTCCGAGTCCACTGCACATTTTTATACTTTTTTTTTTTATACATGTACATTGAAATGAATAGCTAACAAATAATACCTGCAAAATGCCAAAACAACAAAACCAGAACAAAAAAATAAAACAGAATAAAACCAGCAAAAAAGGAAGAAGAGTGGGGCGAGGCGTGCACTTTCAAAAAAACTTTGGTTGTCAAAGTTAACCAAATTTGAACTATGAGCAGAGGTTTGCTTTGCCTTTGTGAGGCAATGCATTGATCCCATTGAAATAAATGGATTTAAATATGATGTGTATTATTGCTGCTGTGACTAAATTGATTCTTGAAATAAGATAGCCATCACGTTCTCTTAATAAATATATACATTTACCTTAAAGCTACTTTGATAATCTAATGCAAATGGTACTTAGCAAGTTTATTTTTGATAAGTACAAATAAGACTTAAATCGTCCTAAAATGAGAGATTCTAACATTTTTTAATTGGATTAGAAACATATGGCTGAATTACAAGCTATAGGGAAAGCAAATAGATCGAAACACAATCTAAACAGCTGTCTGTCTCCACAGCAGTTTAACATGATGTAATAAAAGCTGTTCAAATGAAAAACTAACAAAGTGACAGGTGCTTCTAGACTGCTTTCATAAGCTGGAAATACAACATTTCCTCTCTGAGCTCTGGGGATTTTATCCAATGGGACCATATGTTTTAAGAATCTGCTTCTTATTAGGTATAATGACAGCCAGCCTTGGCTCTGGTTTGTAGTGCTTCCAGCCACTCGATCATTGGAGTACAGAGGGGTAGCATGGGCCTACGACTATTTAGGTTTACACCAGCTGAGGTACAGCACTACTCTCATCCACAGCAGCCGGGTTAAACCCAGTTCAGACCAAAGATTTGCGACGAGACGAAAACGCTTTAGAACGTCGCAGGGAAAAGTTGCAGCGGTCTGAACAGGCCCGCCTCAGCTCGACTCAAACCAGCCGACGGTGTCGCTGCGACTCAGCTGGTCGAGTCTCCAGAGGCTGATTTTAGAACGTAAGAGAGGTCACCTGTTTCAACAGCCGATAGAGAAGTCAGCTGGTAAAGTCAGCTATAAACTATAGAAATACATTGATCCATAATCCATTTTATTTCTATGTTACAGACAGCTGGCGGAAATGGCAGAGTTTTAGACGGAGCCTCAACGACCGCCTGAAAGCACGTTATACGGTCAAGCGACCTAGAGAGTGACTGAAGAGAGAGAGTGAATCAGAGAAATAAAACGTGTTTTCGCCGGTTCATCGCTAGAAATGAAACTGTAGCAAGCATCTACATTCATATTTAGAAACAACAAATGATATATCCAGCTACAAAAAAAGCCTAACAGTCGGAAGTTAGAACGGAAGTACAAAGAGGCGTTGTTATGGAGAGGACACCATCTCATCTCGTCTCATCGTTGTGAACTGGCAGGTTGTAGAACGCTGCCGACCGGCTCGTTGCAAGAAGTTGCAAGTTTCAACTCGTCTCGTCGCGAATCTTTGGTCTGAACTGGGCTTTACTCTTGGCTAAACCCCTCCCAAACCCCTTCTTCTCGGTTTCCTTTCACATTTGACCAAGCAGGTAATCAACTCAACCATGCAGAAGAGTTGTGGAGTTGGGGGGGGGAGAGAATTGGCTGGGATGTCCACTGGCTGGGCGCCAAGGTTTTCCAAACCTGCAGGTCACCTCCAGATGGGAAAAGGGAACACTTCCTGGGTCAATGGAGAGGATGTGGTGGGAAGGAGCCACTATACGCCAGCTGTCAAGAACTGGATCCTGATAGGCTGGGGGTTAATAAGGCTTGGCAGGGGTGTTCCCATGGTAATCGCCATGGTTACCCAAGGCCTTTGCCAAGAAACGGCTGCAAGGGAGGTAGAGTTGATCTGGGGGAGAGAGCTGAACCGTGGGAGATCATTAAGGGAAATTTGATGTACTCAGCAATGTCATAAACTTTACAGGCAATTAATACTCCTGCCAATATGGAGAGCTTCAATGGTCTTTATGATCTAGGACCTGTTGCTTGAGAGCCTTGTGGGGTGTATTTCATTTATTAAAAGCAAAATTAAGTTTCACTTTATGAGGAGCCACAGTGATGGATAACTGTAGTTGAAGGAGCAAGCTGCATAAAGAGCTACTTATAGAAGAGGGCTGTTAATAAAATGGCTGTGATATTTTACAGGAGAACAACTGTGACTTTGTGGAAGTGTACTTTCCAGGGCAAAGCATACTTTGTTAATGAAAAGTTTGGAGAAAAAGATTAACTCAACAAAAACATTTTGATCATGTCAGTTTTCGCTGGATGCCTGAACAACATAATGTCATAACGCCCCATGCAGCATAGGGATAAGGGAGTTTAGTAGAAGATAATGTTCTACATCAAGATTCATGACAGACAATCAGAACGGCAACACGGTCGTTCATTATCATCATCATCATCATTATGACAATTTATCCTCATTCAATCTTGAAAAGCTCTTGCTCCTGCTATTGTAACCACAATTATTCTTCCCACAGTTGAATGCAGCAAATACAAGTAAATTCTCTGGAGGTTGTAGAAAGCCATTTTGGCAAATGAGGTAAGTCATGAACTGAAGTAAACAAAATGATACACGAGTAAATTAGAACACTTCATTACTTACACAACCTTACTTCTGGGATGTACTGAACATCATAAACTGAGATCTAACACTGTGTCTGAGAGAGGATACTTCCCGTAGGCCTTTATAAAGCTATGCAGCGTTTTAGCCTTTGAAAAAAAGAATAAAAGCAAACTTTCTGTCTCATTATCTTTTTGCATCGCCTATCTCAATACTCCTCCAAGCACAAAGCTTATCTACAAACTGATGAAAACTGAGTTTGTATTCTTACACTTCCTGGCTAAACATAAAAGAATTGAGCTTTGAGTAAAAATGTGCCAGAAAAAAAGATAACTTTTGAGTGAAAAGATGAAGACCACAATGATATTACGGTCCACACAAATACTGTTGCAGAGCTTCCTCTGGTCCCATAAAATGCACAGGAGATGAGAGGAGATGCCTCGCTTTCACAAAAACCAAGACTAAACCCGAGGGAAATTGAAGAGGTTTTTGTGGTTTAGTTAGCTGGTTTTGTCTTTTGTTCTACTCAACATTTTGTGTTTGTAGCCCAGGGACTTACTGGACCGCAGGTCGTTCTACTGCCTAGGCTACAGTTCAGGATGCTGGTGGCGGTGGTGATGGTGGATGCTTTGGGTTTGGGCTTTAACCGCCGTGGTTGAACCTTAGCCCTGCAGCAACACATTACTGTGCAGTGGAAGTGCTGGGATTGCTTTAGGAGCCCTGAGAAAGTCAGGAGGGATTCTCTGCCCACTACAAGCTAAGCAATCCAGTTACATCAACAGCAAGCCCAGGGACACACGGCTAATCCCAATATCCAATTTAAAATGTTAAGAAATGATAACCAGATGTCAAAAGGCTTATGTTTCTGCCCCAAAGTCCAGTGGGCTGCAAAGCAAAAGAGGTTATGGAGGACATTAGAGTTATCTTTCCAAGTTGGATCCAGCTCAGTATACTTGCAGGGGTTAGGAGTTGTCCTATGTTCCAAAAATCCTTTTGGGTACCTAAACCCTTCACGCGGATTATGATGCCTCATTGCGCTGCTCTCTGGTGCTCAGAAACAGACGTTAGAGGCAACAGAAGCATCACTGCACGTGACGCTAGTTAACACTACACTTGGCAGCAGTTAACGTTAGCTAGTAGCTGGCTTAAACATGGTTAAAATGCTGACAGCTAAACGGTGTAAAGTGTGACTGTATTTCAATCGAAAGGATTCCAACACAGGGGCGTGCAACTGTCTGCAGCTAAAGACCTAGTAGACTAGCTGCACCATGGCCACTGTCGGAGTTATCGGAGAAACAACACAGACGGGACTTAATAGTGTGTTCAATTGTAGCTCATGATGCATTCAAATTTATTGTAAAATACCCTTCTGTCATTTTTTCTTCTTCTTTTTGTCGTTTAACAGCAATTGACTTTGAAATTGGGTTATCGTTATAAGTTATTGTTATTACATTATAAATGAATCCTTAGACCATATGGCCTTAGCAAATTTGAAAGTCGATTTGTGCTTTTCTTTTTTAAAGTATCAGTTCAAGTACCTTTTAGGCAGCTCGTTCTAAAAGTATCATTTTAGCACTGTTATTGGAACCAAACAAAGAACGATACCCAACCCTAATGTTAGTCAAGCAGTTCATGAACAGTTGGGTGGCTGATCAAGCTGTTCCCAGTCCTTAACATGTGTTGCGGATGCATTGCATTCTGGTGTATCATATTATTATCGGAGATATCTCTATGGTACATCTGGTATCTCTGGCTACTTTACAATGCATTTCACCCTTTGTGGTTGTTGAACACTGTTGCAAAATGGCCACTCTAAAGACAGATTCAGATAGAATGTGTTCAGTCTGAACCCGATTTTTGAAGCTCACGCATAAATATATAGCTAAAACTTCCTGCAATCAAACTGATGCTATAAAAAATATACAGTAAAACAACAAAACTGGCCTAGAAATCTATGGTGCTATAGCACTAATGCCTGCTTGAGTGTTTAATTATGCTATACATGGACATCCAGAAATCTGAGACAAACAAGGCTGTTCCTGTCAGTCAGTGTTCCTCGTTCCAGCTCACTAACTCTGCTGAGTGTATTTCTCAAACTCCTGTAAATCATTAGCAAGCTACTTTAATGAGCAGGTTGTTCACCTCTCTCTCTCCGTCTCTCCCACCAGTCCTCTTTGCTTCTTATCACCCCCAATTGACAAATCTAAATGAGCAAACACTGAGTCACTGCACCTTCGTTTCCAACCTTCAATCACGGCAACTTATCACAAAAGCCTCAATTCAAACGCTGCCTCCCACTGCAGAGTGAGCAAGTGAGAGGAGAGAAGTGAACTGAGAGTTCCTGCCATTAGGGCTGGGTGCACAGTTTACAGTGAGGAGGCCTGCTTGACCAATCAAGAACAACTAACTCAGGTAGTAACTCTGAATGATACAGCCTTTACACAGTAATATCTTACTCTATTTGGTATTTAAGTGCAGAACTGACCTTTATTTTTTAACAAAGCAGTAATCTGCTGTAAATAATCACCAAATGGTATGTGTAAAGAAAAGCCTGCAAGTGAAAATATGTGCCACATGAAGTGCGATTTGTTCACACCCACACTTTCAACAGACTCAGATATCCCCACACCTGAGGATCCCTCTTCCTCCAGCTGTTATTCTTCTCACTTATGAGAGAGGAGCTACAAAAGTAGGCTATATGGACTCCCCTGTCCACAGACTTATGGGGACAATGGGGGACCTGCACAGGTCCATAAAAATGGTTTTCCCAGTTTGGTGTGGAACTAAACGGGCATGCACAGAGACCTAACCTCAACCCCTCCAACACCTTTAGCTTCAACAAGAATGCCAACTGCGAAACAGGTCTTGTCACCCAACATGAGTGGCTGATCTCTGACAAATTCTCTTCTTAAAGCTGAATGGGAGCAAATTCCTGTAACAATGTTCTAAGATCTTGTCAACATCCTAAATAGGAGCCTGCGGAGAGCCAATGTTGTGATGTGAACAATTTCATATTGGTATAATGTTTGGAGGTTCACATAGTATTGGCCATGAAGTGTGTGTTACAATTCCTCCGACATTACGTAAACATAAAAAATAAAAAAAATATGAAAAAGCCTGTAGTGAACGGGACCACGTAGCCGTTCAGAGATCTGATTCCTGAGAATCACAATCCAGTTTGCACTTCCACACAATGGCCCAATCCCAAAGTCCGGACTCACAGACTCACGGACTTTGGTGCGCATTCTCGCAAAATTTGTAAGGGCTTAGCTTGCTGCTTTATCGTCTATTGTTGGCACAACACGACTCTGCTGAATCACCCTAAACTTTTAAAAACCTCTGTCTCTCCTGCACAGGTCCCGCCACCTCAGTAGACCTCCTTATGTCGGACTCAGCACACAAACTGCGGACAGCGCTTTTTTTTTTTTTTTTTTCACTTGATTTATGTGAAAGTAACAACTGACATTTATAAATACACACAACCATGATGTATGTGTTTATTTGCATATAGAGCAGGGAAGTGAGATCTGATCACAAGTAAAGTGAGATCTGATCACAAGTGGTCACCAGGCCAGTCAATCTCCCGACCCATTAATTGGTAATGACAATGTGCATTAATTGTAGCACTATGTGTCAACATTTAAATAGAATTTAGAGAATTTCCCAATGTGACATAGACAATGACAATGGTGATAGCAGACCATGCACTCTTTTAAATCTGAGTGCAGGATGTGCTATATTGTTGGAAGTTACACCAGAACAAGGCCAGTGGTGCACTGACACGTGACGACAAAACATGAATGGAGAAAGGAATTTGAGAAATGTTTTTTTTTTTTTTAAGTCAACAGAGGCGCAGATACTCGACTAAATAGTTTTCTCAGGTTTCATCGTTAACTTGAGACATTCCTTATTGCAGGAACATTATCAAAGATCTCAACATGCCTGGCAGTAGCCACAGAAGTGGTTAGTAATAAATGAGTGGGCAGGTGAGATACTGTACAGAGTAGTTTTGTTATGTCTGGCTAGTTTTTAAAGCATGAATGTAGTCGGTGATTCACTGTGAGGTCAGGACAATGCTGGGAAGAATCGGAGGACAGGGGTCAAAAAGTAAGCGCAAAGGTCATAGATTGTGGGAGGCCTAAAGGTAATGGAGCCAAAGTGGTGGCGGAAGCTCTGAAGATAATGAGCATTTGCTGTTTCTCATACTGAGGTGACTGTGTATAGTATGGAGGTTGAGCAAAAGGGTGGGAACGTCTGTAGGGGAAAGAGAAAAAAACAACTAATGGGCAGTTGATTAAAAAATGAGGAAGTTGAAAGAAATGAGAGGAAGAGAGGAAAGGCAGGACAGGGAAACAGCAGCTAAAGCAAACAAAAATAAACAAATCTTTGTGATAACTAATAGGCACAAACTAAATTCTTAAATAAAATACAGAAGGTGGGCTTTCAACCTACCCCTCTTCATGTTCTTGAGAGTTTAGACTTGTGGAGAGAATGCTTTGTAAGTGGACTAGTCAGCCCCTTCCTCAGGTGATGGATCTGTGCCAGCAGCAGCAGCCGCAGCCTTGCCACTTATTCTCCTCCAGCTCTCCGCTATGTGCTCAATGTGCACTTGGGCCCATCCCCAGCTCTCTCGCTTGCTCTAGTTCCCATTCCCCTCTCACTTGGCCCCACTCTCTCAGTCTCAGCACAATCAAGTGCCCCCGTCAGCTATGGGCATTTCATTACCTAAGTGCCAATTCCTTAGCAACCGAGCAGGTACTAGAGCGCATAGCCACAGGCTGGCAACTGAATGCTAATGTAAAAGGCTCACGCTAAGTGCCTTAACCCTCACTCAGTACATTTACGTGGACATTAAAAACTGATCACTATGAATATCCAGGTTAGGCTACTGGTTTGATTAAAGCATTTTTGTGGTTATCTACTAAATCAGCTTTCCTGACAACTTGAGTTTACATGATATGTGTGAGGTCTGATATGAGAACCAAAAACCATAACAGGTCACACTCAGCAACATGTTAACTAACACTTTCTCTAGTTCTGTGTTGTCTTGCCCTAAAAATCAGCTTCCTACCAATTCTAGTGCTACCCATGCAATATAGAGCTCTCTGTGTAGTTGTCAATGTGACCTTTCTGCTGCATGCAAATAATCAAACCACTTAAACAAGCCAGACTAAGCTCTGCACATGCCACAGTAATTTAAAAACAGACACAAGTAATCGTCTCTCTTAGTTAATCAGGTTTGGTTTACTCCAACTTTGGCTTATATAACCTAGTGTTTACAGGAAGGTTCAAAGTTTGGTCATAGTCCAATTATAAACGTTAATGTGACGTCATGCTTTCTTCATCCTGGACATCTGCTTGCTAGTTCAATGTACATTGGAAGAGAGTCCGGGGCATTTTATAGATGGTGAATCAATATGTCTGAGTAGCCCGATTAAATAGATTCAATGTCTTTCTGGGCTAATGCCAGTACTTTGAAAGCTCAAAGTTTCTCTGCCTGTCCATTTGTCCCATAAATGTCCCTGTAAGTTGCTTAAAAATAATTGATAAGGACACGTTCAGAGTCCCTGGCAAAACAGATGCTTTAGGAGCATCTGTGTGACCGGTAACACAAGACTGACGTTAACCCTTCAGTGTTTTGAAATATATATATATTAGAGGTGCACCGATAGACCGGCCGGTGACCGGAATTGGCCGGTTTTCACGAGCTCGGCCGTGACCAGCGACCAGCAGGTCAGTCTGACATATGCCGGTTTCATGCCGGTCAATGCTACAATTAACTGACAACATAAGTTATACGAGTTACAGTTCTCAAGGACGCACGCACACACGGACGCGACAGCTCAGTCTCTTTTTCCTTTCTCTCAACTTTTCCACCGTGTGTCGCGCGTACCCGCTCGCGGTGTGAAGCGCGTGTCCACGCTATTGTTGCACACGTAGGGAACCTCGTGAATTAACCTGCAACATGTCAGCTGTTTGGAAACTCTTCAGCGCGTGTGCAGAAGATAACAAGTTTGCAATATGCAACACCTGCAAGGAAAAAGTAAGGCGTGGAGGGACGACACCAAAAACCAAAATCACATTTTTTTTAGTGTGATATTGGATGTGAAAAGAAGGAAATGGTTCCAACATTGCACTTTAGATGTGTGTGAATTTCCACAACAGGAGTAATTTATGTAGTTCTATTTTATAGTGATCCATTATCTGTTAACATTTTTTTTCTATATACTGTGCAAAATGTTCTATTAAAGAAAAGATAGAAAATAAATATTTGTGTGTGCTGTAAAGTGGTTAGAAAAAATTAAATCGGAATCGGCTAAAATCGGTATCGGCTGGCCTAACTCAAAGAAAATCGGAATCGGCCTAGAAAGTTGTATCGGTGCATCTCTAATATATATTTTTTAAATCATTCCTGCAGTTGGAAGCAATGCCTAGCATTTATAAAAGTAGTGGATACTGAGCAGTCGTGTGGTGCACAGAGTCTTCCCTCAATTGAAGGATCAGGTTCAACCATATGTATCCCTACCAGCTTCACGATTGCTGTGCTGCAACTAAACCCTGAACTCTGACCTCAGAACGGGGAGGGGGGCAAGTGAAAAGAAAAGTCCTCAAAAGGAGCAATAAAGTTATTAACAAATTATCACATTAACAGACCAGATAACAGGGCAAGTAGATGTGTTTCTTGCACCACCCAATTCTTATCCTACTTATGCTGTATTACAGTAATATATAGTTGGGGATATGGTTAATACTGCGCTCCAAAAGGCACTGTGGCTTTCCAGTCGAGAGGAACTTCTCAAACAACTCCCTTCCCCCAGGCTAGTTGTGCGGGAAACGGCCGTTGTCAGGTAAAATGACCCTTAATGCCTCGTGAATAGAGCGGCTAACTTTACGCGGCCAGGTCATTAGGGAGACAAAAGGGCAAGCCAAACAGCAGGCGAAGACCCCCAACTACAGATAACACACCCCCCTCCCCCCAGTCAGAGAGGAACTCCAAATCTAGCCAGGCTGTGCCCCACAAAATACTCGTCCCCCTGCGATTCTCCTCACGCCTCAGGCCTCTGTGAGCGACAGAGCAGAACAGGACGCTCCCAAGTTGGAAAGGAATGAAGCAAGTGGATAAATCTGGAATGGAAAAAATTAACTTGGATGTTTGCATTTGGCCGCTGTTCAGCTGAAGTCATCTGAAGTACTGAACGTGTAGTGAAGACCGATAATAGTCCGGTGCAAACATCCTCCACCAGTCATCGCATCGAGTATGTTAATAATGTGTGCAGATGTCTTGGAGGCCAGGAGAGGACTTGAAGGACGACTGGGGAGGAGAAGAGTGTGAAAGGAGAGGAGCAGGAGTTTGTGTGAATTTCCCGGTAACATGATGTACATGAATATAAAGCTTACACACACACACACACACACACACGGAGTCCTGTCTCACACGATTGTCTTCCAATGTTGAATAAACTTGCGGTCCAGACATCAAAGTGGAATGGTGTTTGTGCATGCAGGCATTTACAGCACTACTGAGTGACCACACAAGTACTTCCACACACTCACAGGCCCACAGCAAGGCAGACGGCCAGGCCTGGAAAGAGCAAATACCCAGAGCTACTCAACAGCAACATGCAATCCCTTCCTCTGAGGACTTGAAGAATGTGGGAAGAGGGTGCTAAGTTGTGCTAACTGGGAAATGTCATACCTTGTGGTTTCCGCTTTCCTAGTTTTGACAAATGTGCCTTTATTCTACCTCCCACTTAAAACAAACTCTTCATTTCATTGTCAGTAATTAAGTCAGTCCAAATCCCCAAAGAAAAACAGTAAACACTCATATCGGAGAAGCGGGAGCCACAACATGCATGCATTTTTGCTTGATAACTGACTTCACAGATGTACTCAACACAAACGTTATCACTAAAAACACCAAGCACTTGTAAGTAGAAAGTACATGTTACAAAAGTGATTTTTCAATGTTTGTTAATATGGAAAATCCAAGTGAGAGCCAAGTATTTGGACAAGGAAATAAGATAGAAGAGCCGATGCTGCTGCACACACACCTTCACCGTAATAAATGTTCCTTGAAACTTAAAAAGTCAAAGCTAAAACGGGCTTTTTCTTTGAGTTGAGCGCCTGTCACGTCCGGGGTCAGGTTACTCTGCCATGCAGGCCAACAAAGGAAAGCAGAACAAAAAGGAGCAGCTCGAGCCCTGGCAGCGGCTTCTGAAAGAACCGCTTCACAGAGAGCAATAACTTCACCTCATTTAGAACGAAATCCCCGTGAATAATCTGCCGACATGAGAAGCTGTCTTCCTAACCGGGCAGGACGAAGTGTGCTTGGGTGAGTGTGCTGGTCTTTCTAACTCTCCCACCACAAAACCTATTAGGACTGTTTTTAGAATCCGGGTGGAAACGTTAGTACAACCACGACGGCTGAAGTTGAAACTTGAAAATCAAAAAGGTGCAAAACCGCGGCTTGACCCCCTCGCCCCCCCACACACAAAAACCTGTTAATTACCCCTAAGGTTATGATCTTAAGAGGGTAAGGGTTTTGAAGTTACAGAATTAATTTAAGAGGCCATATTGTGGGCACTAGGGGTGTGCAAAAAAACCCGATTCAAAATCTGTTCGTAGAATTCCCCCCCAATTTCTTTTTGTAATGCCGTGTATACTATCGTCCTGAAATGAGTTTAGCTGCTCGCCATTCCCATAGATGGCGCTGCGTCGAATTCACACTGACGCCTGGGCACTCTTGTTAAAATCCAAAGAAGAACGAGTGCAGCAAAAGTAGTTTAGTCGGCGCAAACAATGGCAAACCTCACAGAAAGAATTATTCAACCTGCTCCATCCTCATTGAAGGCGAGAGTTTGGGCGCATTTCGGCTTTTCTAACCTCGAGGAGAAGACGGAACTTGATAGGAATCATGCTATATGCGGGCTTTGCAAAGCGAAAGTTAAGTATTATAGAAACACCACAAACTTGAGAACTCACATGGAGATTAACATTAAAGACGTGAACGAACAACAACCTAAAGTACCTAACATGCCAGTCAACCAACGCGCTCTTTCAATGCGCTAGACTCTCTACCGAACTCTGAACGAAAAGCTCTTTTTATTTAACAGTTTTATTTTATACTTGAATTAAATGTATTTGAAAGCTGGCACTTTGCAGTTTTTAGTTGCAAAAGTTTTTATTTTTGTATGAAGACATATAAAGTAATATCAAACTACATTAAATTTGTTGGGTTTCTTTTCTTTTAAATTGTAAAAATAACTACATTTACATACTGTGAATCGGTTTTTTTTTAAAATCGAGAATCGTTTTTGAATTGAAAATCGATTTTGAATCGAATCTTGAGCCTAAAAATCAATATTGAATCGAATCGGGACATTTTCTGACTCATGCACCCCTAGTGGGCACACATAAATATTGTGTGTGTGTGTGTGTGTGTGTGTGTGTGTGTGTGTGTGTGTGTGTGTGTGTGTGTGTGTGTGCGAGGACAGCAGTATACCTATAATACCCCCCTTTCCTTTTGCTCTTTCAGATCTCCCTTTACGCTTTGATGAGCAGGACACAACAATACCCTGATTCTTGAGAGCCACCATGGTCCCTCTACTTAATCTAATCAGTTCCTCCTTACATGAACTTGAGGTTGCAGCTCCAAGGTGGGTCATTCTATTTATTCACCCTTCCTCCAAAAAATTTTTTTAGTTTCTGCTCATCTAACAATAAGAAAAAAGGGGGAGAACAGCATATATCGTATTCAAAGTCCGGAGCAGGTAAGTGTGCACGCTGAGCTCAACTTCACAGCTTTGATATTCGTTTGGCAGGGGAAGGTTCAAAAAGACAAGAAGTCAACAACAAAGGCTGCCCCCCCCCCCCGCCCCCCCGCCCCCTCCAAAGCCTCCACACCCCACCAGAAGCCGTCCTCCGAGCCTTTGTCAACACTGATCTATAAAGAGAAGCTCTGGCGGTGGCCTGAGGCTGATAATTTACAATCTGCTCCAATGCTGAGCGGATATTCCACAATCCTCACGAAACACCGCACCGGCAGACACAATAGGAAAGAAAATTCCCCCGCCACAAGCTAAACTCAATCTCATTTTCATCGCTTAATGAATGAGTGAGTCTGATAACAGTTTGGTCTCAAAGTTTGCCGTTGATGAAAAAACGTCTTTTTTTCTCGGCACATTTCAATTGTTGTTAATTCCGCCCACCGGCGGCAGAGAGCAGCGAAATTAAAAAGCCGTCTGCTCGCTCTCAGGAGGTTTCGTACTCTGCCCTGGTGCTTGAGAGGAAAGAGGCTGCCGCTCCCCTAAATTCATATGTATTTGCAAACACACAACAATACGGATGTGCACACAATATGCAGAAACACACACCGAGACACAAAAGAATCGGGACTACACACGAGTGTGCACATGTCTCAGCATCATCGCAACCTGCACATCTCCATTATTAAGGCTAAAATGAAAAAAAAAGAAAAAGAAAAGTGAAACTCTTGGGAAAGGGGCTTTTTAATAAACTTCAGTTATCTGGGGAGAGGAGGTGATGAAGTGTCCCCCTTTATCGGGAGTGACGGCGCTTCATCTCAAACCAACCAGGTGATTTGCATGGTGAATCTCATTTTGGCTTCTTCAAAGGAGTGACGGCGGGGCTAAAGCGAGCGAATCCAAAACACAGCGCCCGTGACTGACTGCAGGTAATCCAGCATCTGTAAACCATAAGGCAGAACGCCTCTCTGCCCACACACCTGTGACTTGGTGGCCACCCTTATTTGTTATGATTTTCGAATTGAGGGATAATGTTAGTTACGCATCAGGCGTCAAGTGTCACGGGGAACGAAGCCTCGGATGGTGGGATGAGGGACTCAGATGGCAAGATAGATCATTCTTTACACTAAATGAGCTGTTCAGTACCGAAATACTTAACTTGAAACTCAACCTGTTTTAAATGCAATTATTTTGGCTTAAAGGTTGTACTGAATCATCTCTGCACTTAATGATCTCACTTTTGTGGCATTTCTTCATTTAGGCGCGATCAGCAAGATCGTCAATCTCCCAAAGCAAAACCAGATCATAGTATATGCATGATGGAGGTGTTGATGAATAAGAACTATTCAACAATTTCTTGAGCAGCTGTTGATATTTTTTTTCTGAAATTTAATAAGTCACTCTACAGCCTGCAGAAATAGCCGGCTAGAAAGTCTCATTCTGTAGCCAAACAAAGCAAATAACAAACCATATATTTTATTTTAGTGGTTTGTGTGGTGATAGTATACTGGTATGTCCTTTATTTGTTTAATTTGGACCTTAGCTCTAATTAGCTCAGTTTCTCCAGAGCATTAGTATCAGTTACAACAGCTGCTGCTACAGACGTGCTCATTCCTGATTACTTATTCAAAAAGTATTTTTACAGTGTAGGTGCACCATGACAGGCCTCTCTACCTAGCTGTCTCGTCACATACAATTTTAGTCTAAATAGCAATTATGTGAAGCAATGTGATGTTTGAATATGACACCAGAATTGATGCCAAATTAAGATTATGTTAATTGACACTACTGTGTCATGTCATGTCATATAGGCACAGGGCAAGAAAATACAGGCAGACGGCATGACAGCAGGCTGGCTGTGCTATCAAAAGACTGTGTGTGTGTGTGTGTGTGTGTGTGTGTGTGTGTGTGTGTGTGTGTGTGTGTGTGTGTGTGTGTGTGTGTGTACACTGACAAGTGTATGGAGTTCATTATTAGGAGGGCTGTGTCCTCAGGAGCACAGATGAAGTCCAGAAGCATTCAGTTTAGTCTACTCTCGAGGAGGCTCCCTCTCCATCCTTTCTTTCCCGTCTCTCAAGACAACCATCTTCCCAAAAACACAATAAAGAAGGCGGGGTGGGGGCTGTTGGCAAAGACATAGAAGCAGAAGGGAAGACAAGAAAGAGGAATAGGGGGTTCAAGGAGGGGAAATGAGAGGAAAAAAAGAGGAGAGGAATCGCCTCTCAACTCCCACCATTGTCTAGATGTAAATTGGAGCTGATCAAGATTCAGCTAGCATCGTAACCAGCAAGTTCAATCTGCACTGACTGAACAGAGAGAGAGACACACTGAGAGACAGACAGAAAGACATACATGGAGAACAGTGTGTTTAAGAGTGACTCACATACAGCAACAAATGCACCACTTTACAACCAATAAAGCGATGAAAAGAAAAGGAAGGGGCTTGATGCACTTTAGGGCAAAGACACACACACCCACCCACATACACACACACACACACACACACACACACACACACACACACACACACACACACACACCCTAATTTCAATATGGTTAAACTGATGAAAAGAATGTGGATTTCTGCCTCATCTGGGACTGGGAATGTGTCACAGGTTTCTTTGAGTGGTGACCCTGATTTCACCCCTCAACCCCTAACCCATTCACACTCCCTTTGGCCTCAGGTAAAGGCTAACTAGGTTGACCTGTTGCCTTTCACTCTTTCCTTATTTAACTCGAAGGAGACGTCTAAAGACGTCCTGCACCAACCTGAAACCTGCCGGGGCCAGAATGAGGCCCTGGAAGTCAACGGGTGAAAAAAAAAAAAGGCCCCGGGGGAAATTCCAGTGGGAATGTTGTATCCGAAGACTGATCAAGATCAAGTGTGCGTGGATGAGGGAAAATGAAATCAGTGTTATCTGTGATGGCGGAGTTCCCCAAACCTGCACATTTCTCAAAGATATAAAATGATTGCTCACAAGGTTACTCCGGCAGAAAAATGTAATTAAATCCAGAGGACTTCACTGCACCTTCAGAAAAAAAAACTCAATACCAGAATTACGGCAAAGATGGGTTTGTTCAACCTCCTTTAGACGCCATTCATCGGAGACAAACCAAAAACAAATGTTTGCAGGGAGCCAAAAAGACAAATGACATTTAAAATTATCTCATTTACTGAATCACATGCTGGAACTTGTCCTGTGCTTGATGAGTAACGTTGCACTGATGACCTCAAGTTAGTCAACTGAAGGAATCACAGGAGCCAGTGTATATTTTGTCCTGTGGTTTAAGATAAATCTACACCCTTAATGGATCCAATTTTCTTTCAGTAGCTATTTAGAAAGTTTGTCTGTTAAAATTCTCAACCAAACAGCCTTTGACTTACTCCAACTGTAGATACTCTATAAAATACTAAACCCAGCAGCTAACTGCTAATCCTGTGACCAGAACTCAATTTCTATCGAGCTTAAAGAGGTCTAGAGAATTGTGTAGTGTAATGAGGTTTGGAATTCCTCAGGCAGCTATACAATTGGCTGTCCTTCGGGTTTGTTAGAAACAACATTTCTGCTCACATTTCGTCCTACAATATCCACTTCTGGTAACTAAAGCATGATAAACAAGGTTGCCCTGTGCTTCCAATCCTTTCTAAAATGCTTGACTTTCAGCAGAACTCTTTTAACTTGACAAGACTAATATCTGGCTCTAAAAGATGTATGTTGTTTTGTCAGGTAGAAGTTTGTCCTGCGGAGCACAGCCTAAAAAGGAAGGCCTGATTTATCTATGATGCTCTTTCTCTGACGCTCTGTCCAAGCAGGCCACATAGCCTGTTAAAAAACTAGAACAGTGCAAACCTAAACTCTCCACATTCAACGCCTCCATCTATCTCAATGATCATATATTTCTCTAAGAGCCCTTTCAAACAGGTCTGCTTCAAGAACTCTTCCAGGGCATGCCTCTACCCACTCACAGTGCAGTGGGAGAAAATGATCTCCTTGAAAGAGGGATGCAGAAAAAAAAATAAGTTTGTACTTGATGCTGTTGCTCTCGTGGTCACAAGGGGATTGGGGGCATTTCAAAATGGCTGACAGTGCTGTCTGGTAATAAGGCGACAGTGTCTAGATAATTCAGTACAAGGGGTTTCAGAGTGACAATAAGGGGGAATTTGGAAAGGCTGATCTGGGCATACCTCTGGCAACAGCTAGCAGTCTGTGATAGAGCTTGTTCCCTCAGGCCAAGCCTCTCTGAGGCGCCATGCTTCTGCTGGAAAATGCCGAAAGCTGCCTCACGGCACACGCTACAAGTCTGCTTCCCTTTTTTTGTGTGGGAGGATCCAGCACAGTGCAAGAGTTAAAGGGACGATACCGATAATCTACTTTCCTTTTCCTCCATTTCCTCTGTTAATACTTTTCCTTCTTTCCTCCCCTCTTCCCTGGCTGGTTCCGACCCTCCATCACTCAATCTCTTTAATCTTGGACGTCACCTCTTTCATTCCTTTCTCCCTGCTGTAATACCGGTCACACTTTCTCTGTTGCAGAGCTATTTTCCCTCCTCGTAGTTGCACTCCATCCCTCAAACTGTGAACAAAATGGGTTCTACAGAATATACAGCACCAAAAAAAACTACACAGAAAACCTTCAAGGTGCTAAAATACATTGAATGCATTATCTGTATGTGCACCAAGTGTATCGGAGCCTATAGTATTTTCATTATAGGTCCTTGAATTGCCATGTATAGTATGTGTCAGCTGGCAGCCAACTACATGCTGATCCCATTTGCCAGTGCAATTACATATGTTTCACATTACTCTTTTCTAGTGTTTGACCAACATTCTGGCCATTGATTGTAATAATCTTTTACTGTATTTAAAACCAATAATATCAGTTTTACAATGAGCTGTTGAAGTGTATTAAAACACATAGCAGGTATTAGAATATGCAGTGTGTTACTGTCACTGGTTGCCACTGTTAACTTTGTCACCTTTAAAGTGGACATATTATGCTTTTCTGTATTTTCTGTCATATCTACAGTGTTATAATGTCAGATTTTCATGTTAAACGTGGCCAAAACAAATAATGAGGGAAACGTATTTTAGAGAAATCCCCATGAGCTAAAACGTTGAGATTTCCAACTGTTCTGAACGCTAAGTGTTACGCAACTCTAGCTGTAATCATGGCGCAGATTCCAGGCCAATCAGAGCAGACTGGGCTTTTTCGGGAGGGGGGCTTAAAGAAACAGGCGCTCCTACAGAGCGTCTCATACAGAGGGTAAATACAGGTGCTGCGGCCGTGGGCAGTATGAAAAAATAAAGTGTTTTTTTAACATTAAAGCATGTAAACATGTTCTAGTACAAACACAAAATGCAAGTATTATCCTGAAAATGCTATGTAATAGTTTCCCTTTAATGCTATTCTTACATTTTGTTTAGGGCTGTCAGCATTAACGCGTTAATCGTGATGCGATTAAGGGCCGAGCGTAACGCGTACATTTTTTTTAATGGCATGCCGCCATTTATTAATTTATTTTCATTTCACACAGCTTTGCGTCGTGCCTAACAGGCTACTATTTTGACCCTTTGCCATACTTCCTCGTAACACATCCTGCTGCTGCAGGAATAGCAACGCGGATTTCAGTGCCACTGATATGCCTGCTTTTCTCTCTGATGCTCTGAAACAGACGTTACAGGCAACAGAAACATCGCTGCACGTGATGCTAGTTAACACTACACTCGACAGCATCTAACGTTAGCCTACCGCTAGCTAGTAGCTGGATTAAACACGGTTACAATGCTGACAGCTAAAGCTAAACGGTGTAAAGTCTATCTGTATTTCACTGTAGAGGATTCCGACACCTGGATGTAACAATCTGCAGCTGACGGTGCGTTCAATGAAACTGGCAACCTACAGTGTTGTGCGTTGAGCATTGTGCGTGTGGTGCATTCAAAGTTATTGTTAAATGCCCTTTTCCCATCTGGTGGTTGTTTTTGTCGTTCAACAGCTATTTACTAGTGAAATAAGTTATTGGTATAGTTATTACATTATTATTAAATCATTTAATTTTGACCATATGGCCTTAGCAATAAACAAGCCGTTCTTTAATGTTGGCAACTGTTGTTTAGTACCCTTTTTTTTTTTAAACTTTCTTAAAAAGTAAAAGTTAAGGCACCATTACCGTTTTAAAAGTACCGCTTTAGCACCGGTATCCAAACCAAACAATACCCAACCCTAATATTGACACTAGATTCAAATGTGTGAATAGATTCAAACATTTTTCTTTTGTTTACAGTAAATAAATAAATAATAAACAAATACAAATCTTAATCATTCATTTGATTCCCAATCAAGATACACTGGTAAGAATTGCTTTCCATTGTTAATATGTACTTAAAAACAGTTCTGAAATGCAAAATAATAGATTAATCGCGATTAGCTATAGAAATTCAGCGATTAAAAAAAATGTATCGTTTGACAGCCTTCATTTTTTTATAAACAAACACATGTTTCATGCGGTAATGATGAGCTACTACCACAAATCCCAAACCCATTGTGGAACCATCCCTTATCTGTGTGCACTGATTACTACAACTCTGTGAAGTTGGGATTTCAGTTATTACTTTAGAGACTTTTTTCATTGTTTAAAGCAATCACAATGCCATGGCTATGTCAGATACAGCGACACATTCTGCATTATGTTAATGTCTCATTCGGATGGGGAGATAGTGAAGCCTGTGTCTGTGTGTGTGTGTGTGTGTGTGTGTGTGTGTGTGTGTGTGTGTGTGTGTGTGTGTGTGTGTGTGTGTGTGTGTGTGTGTGTGTGTGTGTGTGTGTGTGTGTGTATATATAAAGATACATGCTCAAGCTAGTGAGACATCCTCTGCCACATATCTCTGTTTGTCTCTGAAAGCCATCACGTCCTTGCCATTGTTGGCTAAAACAACAGAGGCAGGCCGAGTGCCTCCCTCCAGCCAGATAAATCTGTCAGCCTGGAGGGCAAGCAGAGAGGCAGAGAGGAAAATTCCTAAGAGGTTTCATCTCCCAGGAGAGTTGTCATCTTAAGGGTTTGTCAGAAGACATGTCACAAATTCCATAACTCAAGAAAACAAAGAAAGGTCTAGCATCTTAGATGGCATTAAATTTCCAATGTTCTCTTCTTGGTTTAATCCCCAAAGCAGCTCATGAATGCCAAGTGTCTTGTCAGAATGTCCTTGATCAATACAATCTATCATTCATTTTCAGTCAGTTTAGATAGGTGCATTTTCTGAACATTTTGAAAGGATAATTCCAGTTTATTACAACTTAGATCTTATTTAAAAGAGTACTCCACTGATTTAGCAATATACTCTTTTAACATGTCATATTGATCAGTTTTAGTCTTGGCGCTGACACACTTAGCCGATTATCAGCCGTTAGACAATCTGGCGAGGTCAGTGACGCGAATCTGTTCGGTGTGTCCCATGCCGTCGTCAGTCTGGGGGGCTGTCGGCATTCATTTTGGCCGACCTGACATGTTCAGTCGCCGGCAGGGCAGTCGGGACTCACCCGGAAATGACGAGCGGAATGAGGTGACTAGAGTCTCTCAAAATCTGACGAAAATCTTTTAAACTGAACTTTGTTGAGCTGAAATGAAGACAGATTCAGCAACTGCATGGCCTATTTCTCGCTTAAAATTTTCTCAGAAACATATTTCAGTGAACTATTTTAGTACAATATGAGATCGTATTCTGAACGGCCGCCATGACAGTCTGGCTTTGAATTTCCGGAGAAAACAAACCCATGTGACGCATTCGTCCAATCAGCTGCCGGTTTTCATTTCCTGGGCAACAATACAGATTAGCGCCGCCTGCTATTATAGAGATGTATTACGTCTCGTCTTGTCTCATCTTTTTGGTCTGTTCTGTGGGACTTTTTGGACCAACACGGGGAGACTGATCATTTCGACTGGCTTTTCTGTCAATGGTCGGCCGTTGGCTAAGTTTGTAAGCAGCTTGGTAACAAAATCAATGCAGGAGAACCAGAGATGTCGTCTTTTTTATTCCATGCATTCTTCTTCCTTGTTAAAAAACCTGGCACCTACGAGTTCTAAAAAAACAGCATCATCTAACTGAATTTTGTGTTAGTTCTTGAGGAAGTCGAGAGAGACACAGATAGATGAACATGGAATTAGATCAGAGAGGCTGGTGTCAGGTCTCCATAAACTGCACCTGGTTGTTAGGACTATGACAGCTTTACAGAGCATGGGATTCCAGTCTAATTACAGGTGGAACCACTGTGAGAGTAGGAAGATGACGACTGTGAGAATAGAGGGCAGCCGGGAGCGGGAAGACGGGTGGGGCAACAAAAGAATTGAATGTGTGTTAAACATGAGAGTGGAGACATAAAAAACAAAATGTGATGGGTCATCTTTCATATATCAGCCCTGCCTGCCACAAAAGTGCAAGAAACATGCCAGATAGCCAACCAAGACACGTCATAAGCACGGGACACGTCCAAACGCACACATGATGACAGACAAGACACATGTGCAGGTCATCATCAGAGAGTGAGAACAAGATTAAAGATGACTGAAGAGATAATGGCAAACGCAGAAGGAAAGCGTGGAGGACAAGTCACAAGGGAGAGCGGGGTGTTCGTCTTAAATTCACAGTGACAACCCATCGACAGAGAGACGGGTGAGGGGGAGGAAAGGAAGTAACAGAGACTGGGCTGTAGTCTGAGGGGCAAAATAGCTCGGGAAAAGCCTGTACATCCCGTGATTTGCTTGTGTACATGGGACCCCCAAGTGTCAAGTCTCCCCTACTTCCTGTATGTGCAGCACTGTAATGTAGAGTGTGTTAAATCAGGCAATGCATGGGATGACACTCAAAGTAGGGTTCAGCAACATTTATGTACGTTAGACACCACAAACCCTAACCCTAAAATTACCCTTAAACGGATGAACAGTGCCCGACCTCTCAAATGCTTTTGCGACTGAATGAGAGCAAATCTTAAGTAAAGCTTGCCCAAAAGAACAGAGGATGTTTTTGCAGCATACGTTGCACACATGGGTGTAATATGGGTGATTAAACAGAACTTGTCAGGGTCCTTATTGAAAGTATTGTTAAACATATAAGCCAGTCCAAATATAGCTAGAGAAGCCTGGAAACAAGGATACCAGCTTTATATAATTAGCCTCATTGCCATTCAACGGCATGGAGGCATGTAACAGGTGTATCCCACAAGACAACAGGGAGCATGATAGGTCTAATTTGCCAGCATTGGGTCAGTGCATCTCCAGCTCACAACCAGAAGGTGACAGAATGTGATTAACCTTTGAACCAAGTTTTTCCTGTTTTTATCCAACTGTGGGGTAATTTCCATAAAATATCCTCTAAGTCTCATCTCTCAACCCGGAAATTTCTGTTGTCTGAGACTCTCAGACAAATGTTTATTTGTTAAAGGCCAAAACCAAGTTAATTCTGAGGAGAAAATCACAGCATCTTAAATACTGCTGGCAAATGCTGACATACACCCACCTAAAGAAAGCACACTGATTAGCTTTTGTTGGGTATATTTAATGATCTGCTTTTTATTAAAAGTTTTAATAGTGTTCACCAAGCACACTTAGTGAACATTATTTTATTTATTTTATTATTTTTTCATCTGTCAAACTATCTACAGATGAAACGTTTATCAGAGAAGTCCCTTATGTATCCAACAACAAAAAGAATTTATAGGGCACAAAAAAAAAACATTTTTCATTTTCTTCCCTTGTTTTCTCTTGATCTGAGCCGCTCTGTAGTGACAGCTGAGCTGACCTAAATACACATCGCATTAGGGCTTCTGCTATCCCCCTGGTATCCCACCAAAACCCTTTTCTCTAAACCTGATGTTTTTGGCGTGATGACAGTAAGTAGCCACACTTGCCACGGCAGCTGCCCTGCTTTAGAAATGTGGTCTTGGAGCAAGAATTTTGTCACGGATCCAGTTCCCCGGAGGGAACCCCATCTCATGCAGACTGCTGCTCCGAGCTCTTTATGTCTGGAATAGAAGAGGGAGGTTTCCGGGTCACTGTACATCTAAGTCCCTGCCCAGAGCCTCCCAGGTTCACTTTCCTGTTCCTTAACTAAAGAAGAACTTAACTGGGACTTTGACACCAGCTAACTTTACGTCGTCTTTTCAATTTCGGGAGCATCAAAATAACACTGCTTGTCAAAGACTGTTAGCTTTACCATCAAATTACTGACTTAATCATGATGCATTTTAGTATGAATTTTGATCCAACCACAGCAGGAAAAAATTTGCCATGTTGGGAGACCTTGTGCAAGTCTGTTTCAGAAATACTTCTGCGGATGGCTGTTTCTTAACTTTCAAAAAGGAAGCATGAAGATCTTTTCAACATCTTTTGCCCTTAGGGTAGTAAGCTAAGGAGAAAAGTCGGGTTCTGTGCTATACATGGGACATCATAAAGGTATTTTACAAATCAAGGGAATAAATGAAATCATGTCCTATTGCATTGAGCAAATATAAAAAAATACATTCCCACAATAATTTTAGACTTTGCCTTATCGCGAGACAGACAATATATTTGGACAGGCTAGATGTTACACAGTATTTCTGTACACTGTGGGCATGTTAACATCTCACTGAAGTGACAGGCATGTCACTACATGTAGGTACCTTTGCATACTATCAATACCATCTATGATTCTTATCTGCATGAGAGTGATACACTCCTGCTTCGGGCTGGGATATGAGCCAAGGTGAACATACTGCGGTTAAGTGGTCCGTTCCTCCTTTGCTCTCTTCCATCTTTCATGGCTTTTTCATTTCGGAGTCCTTTATCGCTATGCCAAGCAGGCTCTCCGCTCCCGCATTTTTAATTAAAATCTAAAATGTGCCATAACTCTGGAGACTCTGGGCTAGCTGGCAAACAGGTCCAAGGTCTTGTTTCTCCCTTCAAGCCTTTGTTGCTTATTCCATCAAAGCCTTCCATCAAGCCTTTCTATATGTCCAATTCTGTTCACTTCACTGCATAAATGCTTTGACATAAGCCACCAAGGGTACACCAATTTACCAAGGGCACACCTTTGTAGAAAAGCTCTACACCAAGCAGTGAACTCTCACTCTTAGACTATAGCCTAATCCAGTCAAGGACCCTGAGAAAAATCCAATCCTTAAAGTTAGTCTTCTTGACTTCTCCTTGCTGTAGACAAAAGGCTGCTTGTGTAGACATGGACTGGATAAAGACCCCAGTGCTTTAGTTCAGTCAGCTGTCTGCGTAGAGTTCTCACACACTTTCCAGAGCCACAATAAAACAAACTTTATCTGCCCTTCGGAATTACCCATTAGCCACATGTTTTTATACCTCAGAAAAGACAAATATATAGTAGGTAGTCCTGTTTCACTGTGCACTAGTGATGTTCCAATCTGTCTCTAGAATGTCTTGGTAAGATTAAAACATGAGCAGGTAGTAGTGAAGCCTGATATTTAAATTATAGGGCAATCAACTTGCTGCAAGATTTCCCAGAGTGTTTGATAGCGGAGGCAGACCACCTTGCCTGAAATAAAGACTGCCCCCGCTAAACTCGCTGGAAATTATTACACTTATGAAATAAACCTTGTGGGAAAACAAGCAGAGACGCTACATCAGATAGAAGAAGCCATATAGAGCCATAGGTTTTAGAGCTGCAACAATTAATTGATTAGTTGTTAACTATTAAACTAATCTCCAACTATTTTACTAACCGATTAATTGGTTTGAATAATTTTTTTTAATGAAAAAAAGTAAGACATTTCTGATTCCAGCTTCTTAAATGTGAATACTTTTCTAGTTTCATCACTCTATGACAGTTAGCTGAATATCTTTGAGTTGTGGACAAAACAAGACATCTGAAGACGTCATTGTGGGCTTTGGAAAACACCGATCAACATTGTTCAGCATTTTTTGTATGTTGTAGACCAAACAACTAAGCGATTAAGCGAGAAATGAAATGACAGATTAATCGACAATGAAAACAATCATTAGTTGCAGCACTAATATGTTTAATAAGAGAGGCTACTTTTTAGACCACCATATAGTAGCACGAGATCTCAGCTCAGTTTAGAGAGCCACCTCTGAAAAGAAAAAAAAAATCCTGGGAGTAAACCTGGGTTGGCTTATCAACATACTTTCAACATCGCATGAGTGTCTTCCAGGGCTTTGAGTCACTGATTAACTTCAGCTATGAAGTGACCCCTGCATTTTGCAGTAAGTCTTTAATTGTTCGTGAAACACAGGAGTCAACTGCCCTGTGGATGATTGGCATTTAGGTTATGAAAAAGTAGACGGCATGGCTGAGGCGTTCACTCCTCTCCATTTTGCCCTTATCATTCTATCATTATCTCCTCACATATCAAGAAGGTGAGAAGGGAGGAGGCAGCCAGGTAGGAGCTTGTGCATGTTAGGAATTCCTGCCAATTCCGGTCCTCCTCCTTGCACAAATAGTGGGAAAAAAAGTTTTCGCTGAAGGAGAGCTGGAGAAAAGGGGTGTGGGGGGGGGCTCAAACAGTCATCCCACATCCCACCCACCCGAAGGAGCATTCCACTGTCTGCTCGCCCATCATTAAGCAAGACCACCTGCTGGCAAAATCGGGACCCCCATCATGTTCTCAGCAAGCCTGGCTAACCCCATTACCAGTGAACCTCTGGACTGCTGTACACACAGATCATAAAGAGTCAGTGGTATGTTGAGCAGTAAAATGCTGCTCATTAACATCCCACAAGGACTTTTGATTGTCCAACCAGTGGAGCACACTAGCTGCAGTCAGTATTGCATATTTAAATAGATGCAGCACAAAGGGGCAAAGAAAAGTTCTTTGATGCAGCTGTTGCATGACTATGCACTGACTTCTGGCTGGCTCAACTCTCCCCTTCTATAATGAGAGATAAAAAGGGAAGGAGAGGAAGATACGAAGACAGAAGGAAGAAACAGCCCTTTGTTGCTGATCTTCGTCTGCGCCTTGAGGAAAAGACTCTGGCATCAAGTCATCAAGGGCTGAAACAAAAGCAGCTGATAAACAGACCAAGACGGATAAGATCTCCCTGTATGTTCAACACTTCTCCATCAAGAGGGCTTCCTCTCTTCCACACCCCCCCCCCCCCCTCCCACCCCAACACCTCCGCCTTCTCTCTTTGTTGCTGTTAACACAGCATTGGGAAAATGGAAATCATAACAAACACAGCACTTGTCAACTTCTTCCCTTTTTACAAATTTCGGAGGACAAGGCGTTGGGCCTTGAATGTCCCCCTTCATCCACTTTTACAAAACCATGACTTCACAAAGACACAAATGTCTGCGTTTGATTCGGACACGTTATCTGTCAACTCTCTTCACAGCACAACTGACTACAGTAACATTTCCCTGAATGGTAGCTGGAGGACCAAACAGAAAGAGATTCTGTGCCAAAGGCCCTCTGCTTATCGGCCCTGACAAGGTACAAATCCAGCAATGCAGATGGCACACCAAGTTACAATTTTTTTCACATTCTTATTCCAACCCTGTGGTTATTCGTCGTATAGATATGGCATCAGGAAATTAAAAAAAGGGGCATTCTTTTGCACGGTAAATATGGTGTACAGCTTTCTAAGAGCTGGTCTGCATTGCAAGCGTTTACTGAGATCTTGTAAACACTCCTCTGGGGAGGGCCGCTCTGTGGCAGATGAAAGCCTGGAGCCAAGTGATCGCACACATGGACTGAGTGGCCCTGAAGTGCCACCGCCCAGTGCGAAGAGCACAGGAGTAGAACAAGTGTGAAACATAATGCCTGAAGGCATCTATCTTCACGTGGCACTGATCCAAACTCTGACAAATATGCCACAGCAAACACAACATCCCTCACGTTCCGCCTCCTCACATGTACAAAAGATTCCTTTGTTTTTCCCTCGTTTTACATCACTCATCTTATTTTCCTTCGTGTCCTTCAAAACTCTTGGTGGCAAGGAGTTCACACAAAGTCTTTTTCTTCCACCTCAGACAACGCGCCTCCCCGCCTAGCTCTCTGCCAGGCATTCCTGAGTCTATCCTAGCTATCGAAAATGTCAAGAATGAGGAGAAAGCAGAGGAGGGTACAATGAGTACTGCGGCAGGTAGAGTCTTGTCCCGCTGCACTGACATCCCACAGTCTCCGGGGGTAGTGGCTGCACGGAACGGATGGGATCTAACTTGACTCTCTTAATTAAAACTGCGCTGGAACAAACCTTTTAAGCTCATTCTCTACCGGATGGAGGCAGGCAAGTTAATTATCGACGACAATTTCACTCCCCAAAAAACAAATACGGATTTCATGATGGGGATGAACCTGACAATTGTCCCAGGATATTACTTATTGGTAGGGCTGGGTACCGAATTCAATACCTTTTAGCCACCGACCGAATTGCCTCCTTAGTATCGAGTATCAAAAAACGCCTCGTCATTCAATACCCAATTTCAATACCTAAGGAGCAAATCCCATCAGCGTCAGTGAGCCAATAAGCATGCAGCATGCCTCTACCACTACCAAGATCTAATATTGCTGGTGATTGGCTGTCTAACGTTACACGTCGTAGAGACACGCAGGAAAAACTGCGTTGCGCACAGAGACGGAGCTCACAAAATAGAAGTTGAAAAATAGATCAAAAAGATTTGTGCCCTAATGTGTAATGTTGTAATTTCTTTTTGCTAAAATGGATCTTATAAAACTGGTATGTAGGGCTGTGCTCGATTAAAGAAATTCTTAGTCGACTAACACTCATTCAATTGTATCGACTAATCGATTAGTTGATTTAATTGACAGATCTGTAAATCTGAGTTTCTCCGCAAAGAGTCATGCAAAAGCACCACTTTAATTCTTGGGTTTACCAGAGATGTGCTCGTACGTTTCTTGGAAATAAGTCATTCAGCATGAAAAAAACATGACTAATCGACTAAAGAAATCTAAGTTGACTAAGACCAAAACGACCAATTAGTCGACTAATCGACTAAGAGAGAGCAGCCCTATCGTTCAGGAACCGGTATCGAAATCACAAGTATTTGTAACGATACCCAGCCCTACTTTTTTGGACAGTCAATGCATAAGAAGTTCCTGAGCTTCCATAGAAAAATGTTCAGTTCTCTCAAAGGTCTTAAAACATGATTTCTGTCTAATTTTTGCCTTCAAGTATTTCCTGACCGCTATATCGTAAGGTGATATGAGAAAATCAGGTTATGTGAAGTAACCCCTCTTCAAGTACAAAGCCCCGAAACAAAAAGCGCACATTCTAGAAAGTTTGTCAGAGCCAAGAAACTCCCCTTTCCACAACAGGAGTCCAAAAAGAAGAAAAAGGGGGGTGAATAAAAAGGTTAGCAGTGCAGTGTTTCGTGCCTGGACAGACAAACAGAAGAAGTTTTATGTGTGTGCCAAATGCAACTTAACACTGCAAACAAGCTCCATCCATTGGAACATCCTGCCACCCAGAAATGTTTAGCTGAAAGTACCCAGGCTATAAACCCTACAACTTTGAAACACTGATTGCCCCAGAAAGCCTTTCTGTAAGGTGATTCGTGCTCGGATTCCTTTTGCCCCGGTGCTACCGGTAAGTGTTTGATTCAAACTTTGAACAGCTGCCAACATTGTCAGGCACCAGTAAAAGTTAAACAGCAGCAAGCTTACTGATCACTGGCAATGGGGGCAGAGGCTGCTACAGTCTCACGGTCACGATAGATGCTGAGATTTATTAGTCATGGCTGTATGGTTCAGGCAAATTACTTCTCAACCAAAAAAAGGACTCATAAAAGTATGTCATTCTCTCTTTTAAATGCTAAAGTTGTGGTACACAAATCAATAGAAGAAACAACAACACATCACTCATCCCAAATTAAAAAGCTCCTTGAAAACTATTTTTTAAAGCGTGTGTGGGCAAGTTTGATCCGTCCATTCATCGCCTGCTTCTGCTGTTGCAGTCTTTGTCTCTCTGTAAGTTAAAACGGTTTGAACCTGCGTTGCCCCGTCATGCAGCATGTGTGTGTACAGTAAGTGTTTCAGTTTTACCCCTGACTTAATAAATTGGCACAGCTACAGGGTGCAAAGGTCGGGAATCATCTCTTAACTACTCAACCTGTGTCCTTAATGTGTTATTTAGACACACCCACCTGAAGGCTACGCTGGAAAAGGTTGGAGCTTCACCATGGCAACAAAGCTCCTAAAAATGACTCAGGTGTACTTGTTTCAGTTCTGGGAAAACTTTGACACTGTGAGCCTGAGGCTATGTAATTTCAGCAGCCACCGGTGTATAAAATCCTTGCTGCTTTAAGTGATTTACAATTACTCACAGGTAAGACAACATAGAAGTCACAGCAATTTGACTCATCAAATAGTAATGATAAGCCTTGATAGGCTTAAAAATGAACTCCTATACATGTTTATTAGGGCTGCTCTCTCTTAGTCGACTAATCGGTCGTTTTGGTCTTAGTCAACTTAGATTTCTTTAGTCGATTAGTCATGTTTTATGCTTTTTTCATGCTGAATGACTTATTTTCAAGAAACGTACGAGCACATCTCTGGTAAACACAAGAATTAAAGTGGTGCTTTTGCATGACTCTTTGCGGAGAAACTCAGATTTACATATCGGTCGATTAAATCAACTAATCGATTAGTCGATACAATTGAATGAGTGTTAGTCGACTAAGAATTTCTTTAATCAAGCAAAGCCCTAATGTTTATCATATTTCAAATTACTTTTTTTAGACCCCCCAATAAAATGTGGTGTCCATTCCATCCCATAAAAGATATAGGTCTTATTCCATTCACAAAAAAACTGGCTGCTTACCTTCCACGCAGTGCTCCACGTCCTCCAGGTTGCGCAGGGTAATCCTCATCAGACTTGAGTTGAGCATAAGTTCGTTCTTGTGTTCTGGACCCATGGCCTCCGGGGCAGGGTTGAGAAAGAATATGCGTGTGTCGCCCGTGGCTACCTGGTTGTCGCAGATCCCGGGGTTGCCAAAGCCGCCGATCATCAACTTGTTGCCACCGTCCAGGAGAATTTCGCGGTTGACGTTGGTCTTCCCTTTTAAGTAGCGCCACACCCTGACCTTTAAGGCAATGACAGAAAGACAGCAGACTCTTTGGCATTTTGTCGAAACCAAAAACATATATCCCATTTTTATTGTAAGTATTCACAAGGGTGCTGTTAAAGACCTGGGGCCCCTGTCAACATCTGGACCATCTGAATCAATGCATGCATGTTTTTGTGATGAAAGTTCTTTCTCCGACTTTACTGTTCAAATCTTTATTAGAGAATGTTATTTACACCTGTGCAACCAAAAACATCCCCCATGTTGTCTTATAACAGTGATTCTTAAGAGATTATTACCACTAGAATAAATCCTAATACAAAAGTTCCAGATACAGCTTATGTCCAGCCACTTGAAAACATATTTAAAACACAGCATGCACTCATAGATCATAGTGCATCACAAGGAAGTGCGGCAAAGTCTTCTATGCAAAGTCATGAGAAAGCTCGCCCCTTCCGCTACATGTTAGCCACCTTGTCTTATTTCAAGGCTTGGTGGTGGTTTCTGTTTCCAGAGGGAGAGCTGTGTGCCTCTAATCTACTCCGCTGATTCACCGGGAGACAGGAAGCATGTTGCTGCTGAGGCAAAGAGCAGCGAGAGAGAGCTGACCAAACACCCAGCTGTTTATTTTGACAGATTATAGAGTGGTCTACCACAGATCCATGATGATGTGAAAAGTTAGTTTCGTGATAATGGCTATGGAATGAGGAGGACAGAGGAAGGCTGCATCCTGACTGAAAATGTGCTTATTTGTGGAACAGTGGACGTTTTGTTTTTTTCATCATGCGCTATTATGTGGTCCATTAGTCAGAGACATAATGTTCCTGTGGCAATGAGAGAATGGGAAAATTTACAGTTTCAGGTCTATCACACACAGGTTTCACATGAGTGACTAATGCCTATGCATCTGTATTGCTTTGGGCACACCTTGCAGCACTTGTCAGTGCTTTCTTCTGAGATCGAAAAATATGTTATTGTCTACAATCACAAACTACTGTACTGGGTGCTCCAAGTGTTTCTGTGGTATTTCAGTTATCTTATTACATGTTTTGGACTTTTTTTATCGCAAGGGGCATCACTGTTATAGCCACAAGTCACAAATCTCTAGCTAGGGATGGCACTTGTCAGCCACACCACAGAATCAATCATGATTCAGAATGTCACCTTTGCAGCCACTGGTAAATTAAGTTGCATGTTTTCAACATTTATGACTAGAAATCAAGTGAGAGCTACAGCCAGGGGCCACTCTCTTACTGCAGCATGTTAGGGATGATTACAAGGTTGGTTAGGCCTCCCTTGTAGCTATACTTGGTAAGTGGAAATAAAAAAACAAACATCTATCTATTTCGGAAGGCAAAGTGGATTGACTGTCAGAGTCCATGTAACCGCTGCCAAAGGCTTCTGGATGAATGAGTTTGTAAAATGTTTTTCAGGCAAGCTGTTGATGCCTTTGAGAGTGTGACTAGAAACTCGGTGGTAATGGCTTCCATCAGCTACACGAGAGTAAAGGTAACGTTAGGGCCTATTAAAGGGATAATGTGACTTCTAATAGTCCACTTAAACCCTATTCCGTGCATGGAGCAGGTGTCTTTCTCTTGAAGCGATGCACTCCTGCGGATACTTCACTTGATCGTTACAGAAACCACATAAAATGACTTACCTTGCAAGAATAGGTATTATGCACCGGGTCCATGTTAATTATTTCGTCCACGGTGCCGGTCAGAACTATGTTGGCCTCCTCTTCCCTGTCCTCCAAGTCTCTCTCGGGGCAACTTGCGGCGCAGCGGTGCCACAGAGCCACGAGCAGCCCAGCCAGAAGCAGCGCTGTCCGGCCGGCCGCGAGTGTCCGCTGGCAACCCATGACCACCCAAAAAGTAAACTTTCTTAAAATTAATTTTAACCGCCCGGAGCGCCCGAGTACAAACTCCAAAGTCTTTCGAATGCGTTTAAAACGTGCTCCTTTTCACAACTTCCCTACGGACTACCGGTGTCACTTTCACTCTGCAGCCCTGTTCCCCGCATCTACAGCCCGGGTTGAAAATCCCTCTCTGCCGCCGCCGGCTGAGAGACCAGGAGGGAAGAGAGGAAGGAGGAGGAAGGAGGAGGAAGGGGCAAGGATCTCTCTCCAGGAATGCAACTGCACTTCTCTCTCCCTCTCTCTTTTCCTCTCTCTCTCTCTCACACACACACACACACACACACACACACACACATGCACAGTGACGCTCCTGGATTTGCATGCGATCTGAATTGCTGATCCCCACAAGTGAAGTGTGGGTGGTGGTCGGGGGGGGGGGGTGTCTGCGTGCTGAGATGCATGCAGAAAGTGGCTGTCCAACGTCGCCCCCAGTCGGACAGACAGTGTCTTTACATCCGGATCTCATCAGCTGTAGTTCCCACAGATCTTGCAGATGCACAAAGCAGAAGCAGGTGGGAATCGCATATGACAGCCTCTATGCAGATTCATTGCAGTGTTGATTGTAAATTTGATATCCATTAGATGGGTCATCATCAGTGTGCAGGGTATGTAGGCTAGTCATGCAGGAGCCTACCTCTAGCCGAAATGATCTATTTCATAACAGCACTGTTAGATATTTGAAACATCACATCATGAAACAAAACAATACTTAGCTCATAGTTAAGTTCAAAGTTAGATGTATGATGCCACTGACTTCCCTCAGACTTGCCAGGCAGGAGGAAGCAGATGTCAAAATGTTAAAGGTTTTAAGGCCCTGACACACCAAGCCCGATGGCCGGGGACTAGTGGCGACGAAGGCCGACTGTGACGTTGCCTCGCATGGATGTATGAAGAGTGGTTGAACTGGTGGACGGTGGACTTCGGGGTCATCGGGGTCTACAAAGTTGCGCTGATGAACAATGATGTCTTGGATGTATGTGCCATCATTTATCTTGTCTATGTGAGCATATGTATCTTTGCCATCTTATGTACATAATGTGCAAAAATAATTATTTTAATCGTTCGAACCTGTGTGTTTTTTTTAGACGAGACATTCCAACGTAATTTTTGACCTGTTTTGACAGCTCTTTTAGTGTATTGGATTGCTCAGATGAGATGAAAAATGAAAGAAGCCTTGTGTGTGACTCTCACAGTCGTTTGTTTGTTCTCCTCATTATTACGGCCTATTATACTATTACTATTACTATTACGGCATCATTACGACGGCCAAAGACCGTCGAAAAAAAGGCTGACGCTTGGCGACGGTGCGGGACACACCGCACAAACTAGTCGGTCCTAGTTGGGCCGACGGTCGGCTTGGTGTATCAGGGCCTTTAGGAGTACTTTATCATCGACATGAGTTAAGGCTCCGACACACCAACCCGATGGCCGACCTTCAGTAGAAAAGGCAGTTGGACTGACTGCCTCCCCGAGTTGGTCAAAAAAGTGCCTCGGAACACACTGAAGCAACCCCCACTTGAGCGTACGTTCTGCGCGTTTGCGATAAGTAATACGTCTCCATAACAGCAGGTGGCACTAATCTGTATTGTCGGCCCAAAAAATTTTAACCGGCAGCTGATTGGACGAACGCGTCACGTGGGTCTGACTGCTCCCGGATTTTACAACCGAGCATAATGGCAGCTCGTTTCGGAATACAATCTCATATTTTACAAAGATAGTTCACCGAAACATGTTTCTGAAAACATTTTAAGCGAGAAATGGGCCATGCAGTTGCTGAATCTGTCTTCATTTCAGATCGATAAAAGGTCAGTTTAAAAGATTTTCATCAGATTTTGAGAGGCGTTAGTCACGCTCATCCCGTTCGTCATTTCCGGGTTAGCGCTCCACCAATCAGATTGGCCATTGAGTCCGACTGCCCGCCTTCCGATTCAACAAGTCAAATCGGCCCAAATGAAGCCCGACGACTCCTCCTCCATGGCAACGGCATGACAACGGCACAGAACACACCGAATATACTCAAGTCACCGACCTCGCCAGACTGTCCGACAGCCGATAATCGGGTTGATGTGTCAGCGCCTTTACATTTACTTTTAAGAAGGCAATCAGTATTTCAGATTGTGAAAGTCCTGTATGGAGTCCTTAACCAATAATAAAAGACCAATATTTATTGTTGTATATCACAGTGATTATATTGTTAAAGAATAGATTTTGTCTTGTAATATTACCGGTACCAGTGTAATCCAGCTTTAAAAGAGTATTGGACCTAAATACTTGTTTGTTTTTTCCCTAATCTAGACATAGTTTTCAGGTAGGCTATGTGACTGTGGCTCGGAGGTAAAGGCGCTGACACACCAACCCAATTATCGACCGTCGGACAGTCTAGCGAATTCGGTGACTCGAGTCTGTTTGGTGTGTTCCATGCCGTCGTCAGTCGGAGGAGCCGTTGGCTTTAATTTGGGCCGATTTGACTTGTTGAATCGGCCAGTGGGCAGTCTGACTCAAAACACTTGATCACAGAAATGACGAGCGGGATGAGCGGCTCTCAAAATCTAACAAAAATCTTTCAAACTGACCTTTGTCGACCAAAAAAACAGACAGATTCAGCAACTGTATGGCCTATTTTTCGCTTAAAATGTTTTCAGAAATACGTTTCGGTGAACTATTTTCGTAAAATACGAGATTGTATTCCGAACGAGCCGCCATTATGGTCTGGCTTTCAAATTCGGGAGAAGCCAGACCCACGTGACGCGTTCGTCATTTCCGGTTTAAATTTTTTGGGCGACAATACATATTAGCGCTGCCTGCCGTTATGGAGACATATTATGTCTCGCGCACGCGCAGAACGCTATGTTCCGAGGCACTTTTTGGAACATCGGGAGCCAAATTATCAATCTTTAAAATCCGTTTTTTTTTTCCCCTCAGCTGTAGCGTTTTAGCATCTTTCAGCTGATTGTTTTGGTTTTACAGTATGCAACTTTACTGTTTTGTTCAGTCTCGCAGCTCTCATCTACCTCTTTCCAAGCAAAAGCAGGTAGCTGTTTTCAGAGCAGTGATAAGCACCAAGCAGTGGACAGTTTGCAACTAGCTGGTGAACTCAGTGGAGCACTTAACAGCTAAAGAGGCAGCTGTTTTCTAAAGAGTTAGTGGAGACCAAAACAGAGATAAGTCAAGTAAATATTGCACCAGACATATGACTTCAAATTAATGTTACTGTGTGTCTGATGGATGTGTAAATAGGGAACTGTGTGCTGTCATAATAACCTTATAAGGCAATAATATGTTATGTTAAGTTTACAGCTTGTTTCACTGACTTCAAGTTGCCAAAAAATCCATGAATGTAGCTTTCAAACAATATTGCATACTCTAATATTTAAACTTGAATTTGTCATTAAAAAATTCCAAAGGACTAAATTTGCATTATTCAGTGTCATACCATTTGAAAACGTAGGCTTTAGCTTAAACCTTTATCAGATGTGTTTTTCTCATTTTTAGGGTCTTGAACAGTGCCTGAAAAATCCATGTAGACTGAACTCTACAGCCGAATAGGCGGATGCTAAACTCACAATATGTCATATATTATTAAAGATTCCCCTTATATTGTAAAACTTCCCATGTTTAAATCAGTAAATGTTACCATATGGCTATTTTGTTAGAGCTCTTATTTAAAAACAGACGAGTGCGTAAATTTCCACTCTTCAAAAGCTGTAATTTTAACTACCCTTCTATTCCTGGGGAAATGACAGGCTTGGTTATGCACAGTTGCTAGAGAGGATAGGCTATTTGCAGAAATTTGTTCAAGTAGGCCTCAGCTTTGACAGCTGAGTTAACCCAAATAGAAAACCGTCTTTTGAATGAAAAACTGTTTGTTAGTGCAGTTTTCATTCAGATGAGGTGAGAATTAAATGTGTTGCTTAAATTATTACAAGAGAACACAGTCATCACACACTATTTCTCCGGGCAGATACAGTGAAATCAATATTATTCAAACACAAATAAGCTCTTAAATCAACAAATGACATAATCTGTGACAATAATTTGGCTGTACGACCTGAAGCGGATCCACTGAAAGTATATGGCAGACCGACTATGTGGTTTTAAATAGCATTTTCATTGGCTTCCAGATCTAAATGAGCTTAATGTTATAGCAGTAATGACTAGTTTGAACAAGAGTACATCCAAACACCAAAATATTTCCACTGCATGATATTATAAATCATTTTTAATGTAGCAGTATTTTGGTATTGGTGCTGTCATTTTTTGACAAACCCAGCTCTTTCTTCGTTTGTGGTTTAAGAAAACAGTAATGAGGGTGTTTAGGTGTACAAACATTCATTGAAATTCAGTATAATACACAACGATAAAATGGATGTTCTTGTTAAATATTATAGTAAGAACTATTATTTCCCTCATATTTTTTAAAGCTTTTCACTAATTAGCTTTAAGAGCTAATTACTTTTTTACATTTTGTACATTGGATTAAATGACTGTGTACCATGAAATGTTACTGTTAAGGCTTGTAGTGACAAACCCACAAGTTTACTTTACTTTAGTATTAGCATCTTTTAGCTCATTGTTTAGATTTTCGGTCCCAGACATTTGCTTCAGTCGCTCTTATCAGCCCTCTTTCCCATTGCTGCAGGCAGCTGTTTTAACCAAAAAGATCCTTTTAATCCATCATACACCACCTGCCCAGCACGAAACACCAGACAGACAAGCTAGTCGCTAACGTTAGCATGTGAAGCAGTTAGCAGATAGCAGTTAGCAGCTAATCAACATTTCTGTCAGGAGTTGGTAAAACCAAAGCCCATCTACTACTATTTATTAGAAATTCTTTGGTAAAACAGAGCAAAAAAGGGATTGGATGTGAAATTTACATTTATCAGGTGACCAGAAACACGTAATGTTGTTACATGACTTCTGGATGTGTAAGGCAGTTTTTTGCTAACTGCACCACCATGACAATTTTATAACGTTAAGTGATGTTGAGTTTATAGCTTGCTTCCACTGCCACCCAGTGGCCAAAAAAGAAGACAAAAAACTGTTAATGCTTCAGTTGAATGATAAAGAAGCTGAATGTGAAATGAAAGTTTGCAGCAGTGATTTGTCATACAAATAGAATGAGAGTAGAATGGACATTGAACTGTTTGCCGTGGTCATTTGTTTTTTGGCGGTAGTTTGAACCCTGCTACAACTCAATGTTGTAGTGAATAAATATGAGGCCAAACACAGCAATAATCTATTTAGCGTGACTCAATGAGATGTAATCCTAACCCAAATCCCATCTTTATAACCCAACACTTCATAGGTAACTGGCTGCTAACTTAAGTGTCTGCAGTATGCAGATGGTGACTCATTCGCGGAATATGATCCAGCATCTACCCTCCTACTATGTTGATTTAAATGGGAATGTCCGTTCTACTCTCATTCTATTTCTATTCTAGTTTGTGTCCTGCTCTTTGCTTGAATCCACAGAAAATGTATTCTTTACCCCAAATTATGCAAAAGTTGTTTATAAAGCTTATTTTCCTTCAACATGTTTTATTCCTTTGGTAAATATGTGTATGAACCATTAAAACATATACAATATTATATATATTATATATAAATATATAATATAAATATTAAAAATACATATGCAGAGTGCAAAAATTTGGCATTTTATATAATTTTCTGTAAAACGTCTTTGAGACCGACATAAGCACCATTGTAGATTATCAGTTGTCTTTCTCTGTGGATACAAAACACGATTATTGTAACACAGGAACGATCACGTCTCCCTTGGTCCGGTTATCTCCTGAAAGCCCTCTGCATCCCACAAATATTTCAAGAGAAAAGCCCCAGAGAGTTAACAAGCTTTAACAAGTATTTGAATGAAAGAAGACATTTCAAAGGCTCTTTGTAAAAAGACGTGTCACAAGAGAAGTCCAAGAAAAATAATACATACTCTTTTCCAGTACACTTCCATGTCAGAAAGTTAATCCCCTCTAAGAAAATGTAGGTTCATGTCTTTGCTCCCCATTTGCTCTTTATCTCCTGTAATTGCATCTGCCTACACTTTGATTCAACAATCTTAGTTGGTAAAGAGCCACTTGATGACTAAAGTGCCGTCTTGTAACAACACCTTTTTACAGTTTCTGCAAAGCTAGTTGGTCTATTTTAAACAATATTTGGCAAGAGAAGGGTCACATTTTGTTTAAAATACTGGCTGTCAGCAGTGTCATACTGATCTTGGCCTCAAAAACCCCACAGCGGCAAATCTGTACTTTTCACAGTTATGACAATGATGGATCCAGATGGAGTCTTTTATTATAATCTATTCTGATAAGTTATACTTATGTTGGTGGCTTACATAGAGGAACCCATCGCAGCTGGAAAGAGTTGAATGTGTTTTCAGACGTGTTTCACTGGAAAGAAAGAGGTGTAACCCGAGATGCGACATTAGCAGCCAAATTGTATGCAAAGCCGGGGGCTGCATTTCACCAAGAAGCAGCTGCATGGTTGCACCCCTGGGTATCGCTGCATCACGGCCAGTCAGAAAATCACTTTGCAGTCCAGTATCGAAAACGTATCCAATCTTTGGGCTTGTGTTCAAGTAATGTACGTGATACCTTACAGTGCGTGCTACAATGCAACACTCCTGCTAAAGTTATTCCACGTCTTGGCATTCAATTTTATCCACTGTTTCAACATCCTTTGTCCTGATCATGTGTGTTCATTTACAATGGTGTGTTTTACCTAGCTGTTATAGATAATGTGCAGGCACACTCCCACTTAGCATTGCCCAACATGCAACACAGATACACTACTGTACACACATACACTGAGACATTCCAGTGTTATCAAATGAGGCTGCTGTAGCCCTTTTGTTTTTCCAGAGGACAGGCCCCTTTATCAGGTATAAGCATGAGAACAGAGGAGCGAGCCTCGCCTGCCTGGCATCTATCCGCCTCAGACCACAGACATGGTGTCCAGTTTCCTACAGTACAGCCTGCCCCTCTCTCTGCTGTCCCTGTGCGACAAAACTCATCTGCATTTTGAAATGCAAGTCATTATGGCTGTGTTTGTTGTTTGTAT
>NC_053116.1:29890284-29905284 GCF_010015445.1 Perca fluviatilis | reverse complement strand
AATAGATTGGTGGTAGTTTCTGAAACGGCATGAATCCATTACTAAATAAGAGGTGGTCTGTCGTTATTTCTCAGTTAACAGCAGTGGGTCACGTCCCATATTATGAGGCAAAACAAGCCATCAGCCATTCCTCCGACTCTCTCTGACCTCGTAGGAATGGACAGAGAGTAGAGAGCAGGCAGAAGGGCTGAGAGTGACACTAAACGATGGGGACAGTATCTAAGAGCGTGCAAATGTCGCCATGGATCTTCTGGAGGTGTCACACTGTTGGACACATTGTTGGACCCAGGCCTGATGATGAGGGCTCGCCCCCTGGGAGATGAGTTTCACGAAAGAAGGAGTGGAGGAAGGGAAAGACTTTTAGGGCACGTTCACATCAAGCATGGTTATTATTACAATTGGATTCTGGTGCATTCACTGACTTGGTTAGTTTTCTGTGCAACTAATTGCACCAACATTCCTGAAAATGTGTGCACCGAGAAGGAATGATGAACACCGAAGAAACACAGCAAAATCTAGCATTTCCACGTAACACAAAACCAAAAAAAAAGAAAAAGGCAACAAAGTCAACTTTTCCTTAAACAAACTGATGGCATGTGCAAACCCCCTGAACTCATTAGTCCTGAATCACTCACAGTACAAGCCTGGAGATAAATTCAGCACATCATAAATCCCGTTCAGGACCTCTTCTCCATGTGGCAAACTCCTCTCTTTATCAGAGAGCTGCTGGCTGGTAGCTGCAGCTCGATAATGGCCTGGACTGTTTCCTGATCCTCGCAGGAAACTGGCGCTTACATTAAAGTGGCCTCTGTGTTGGTGAGTAAAGTCCATAGTGTATGTCTGAGCATGTGTGAGTGTGGTTGGAAGGTATTTGGCTATCATGAGAAGGCAGTTGTGTCTACTTAAAGAATTTGATTGAAAGTATTTCCTCTGATCTGTAGAGGTTATTGTGATGTTTTCTATGGTTATTTATGCTGAATGCAATCGAAAGCTACATTGAATTCCTTATTATAAAAAACAGTAGCAGACCCTGCTGGACCTTAATTGCAGCATGTACAAACTGGCATTCATAAGCAACACCTGTTACATTATTAAGCTGGTGTGAATTGCATTGAAGATCTGCCCTTGCTGGAATTGCATTGAAATGACATTTAAGTGTTGAACACCGTTTGAAAAATTACAAAATGTCATGTCAAAAATTCCTTCTTTGAACCTATATAGATAAGACTGATTCAGCGTGCCCGGCAGTAACATGCTCCTCTATGTGTTGGCTTATGAACAATTCTGATTATGTTGCAGTTGTGTTAGTTAGAAGCAGAGGTTGTGGACTCACCGTTTATGGTGGGAGCCTTCCTGCTGCGCCGAGTGTCCCGACGTCCTCTCCCTTTGTCCAACCTTTTTCACTTTTTGTAATGTCAATTCCAGCCCAGCCTCCATCCTCTCTCTCACTCACACACGCGCACGCGCACACACACACACACACACACACACACACACACACACACACACACACACACACACACACACACACACACACACACACACACACACACAGAGTAAACAGACAGCTGCTCTTGATGTGTGTTTTAGCTGGACATGCGGGAGCCTGACCAAAGATCTTCTTTTCCTGCAACCGTTCTCTTGCAGGACAAGTCCGTCAGTGAGGAGAATAAATTATTTATACACATTGTATGCGAAATAATTGGGAAAACATGAAGAGAAAAAAAAAATGAAGCCGGGGAACAAAAGAATTTTAAGGTTAAGTGTCTGCATGTATGTCAACAATGAGAAATTGAAAATACCCTAAATTTACCATATTTCCCAGCCAGAGGCCTTTTGGCTGCACTAGGGATTTGAACTGGCAACCTCTGAGTCACAAGGGCCCTGCCCTGCATGTAGGAACTGGAATCATCTCATTAAGAAATTCCCAGTATAGAGTGTTTATAAACAGCCTCTTGTTCATCCCTTGTGATGGATGGATGCTCCCTATCACTGGCTCTTCCTGCTAACTCCCCAACCCGCTTAACAATCTCTCTGCCACTGTTTCACAACCCTCTACCCCCCAAACACACACACACTATTTTTTTTGTACTGACCTTGCTTCCTTGGTGGGTGGGCCCTTACTGTTTTGAGTGTGTAATTGCATTATGTTTAATAGTGAAGGAAAGTGTGTGCGTGGGTGTTATGAGGGAGGAGGGGGCAACTGAGAGGCCAGTGTGAATCTACTAATGACAACAACAAAATAAAACGGCTGTCAAGGCCTCCCATGATCAGGCCAAACACAGTCATGGAGGGGGGGGGGTCGAGGTCAGGGAAGGCAAAGGGTCAAAGGTCAACATCAAGGCCAAGAGCAGGCCTTAACCTGGGCTGCTGGGCTGAAAAACTGGAAGGCGAAGAGAGTAAACTGTAGGGGAGGAAAAGCTCCCGAAATGTTTCTTCTCAAGACGAGCAGTTAGAATAAAATTCATAAAAGAAAGTTAACACCATTATGAAGATAATCGGGAGAATGCTGAATGACTCCAACAACAACACTTTACCCAGAGTAAAAAAAAAAAAGAACAGAGAAAAGGTGTTATTCATTGTTTAATATTTACAGCTCAATGACCCATATAACATTTAATAATTCTCAAAGTACAAAACCAACTTTTATTGTGCAAAAAAGTGAGAATAAAAATAAAATAAAATGTAAATGTGTACATTAAACATGGTAGTGAAAATCTGGGTTAATTGACTTTTATCACCAGTGCAAACAAAACTGGTTGAAACTAAACTGTTTTTTTGTCGTTTTTTTTAAGAGCACTCGGTGTAAGCATTAATTAAAAATTGACTAAATACAATTTACACTTGGAAAATGTTTTACAAAACATTTCTTCTTCAGACTCATCACTGCATGTGTGCAGCGGTTAGTGTCATCATAACTGTCAAAGTGTTGGTCAAATTAAAAAACTGGATTCATTTTAGAGAAACCGCTGCGTGGTCTGATCACCACGACCAGCAGGTTTCGGACATCTATATGAAGTCTGACATCAAACTGAGACTGTGACCTGGAATCACGAGAAGGAGTTCAGGTTGACAGGAGGAGTTTCAATCTACGTCCAACACCTAAAACCCTTAATCGTCCTTTTAAACCCAAACATTAAAATTGCAGCTGAACCCAAGTGAAAAACTTAAAGTGCTCATATTGGGCTTTTTGCTTTTTTTTCACAAACTGCTCCAAACAGCTCTATTGTAGTCCAGCCTTTACTTCCGTGACGAACGTGCGTCACTTTGTAACACGTTATAATGCTAGCCTAGCTGCTAGCGTGGCATGCCCACATTCTCTGCAACTGGCTAGCTAGCAGTACGCATGTGCGACTCCCAACAAAGATGGTACAGAAGTTAGATGCCTCACTCTGTAGCTAAAACAGAGAGCTCAACACACAGGGTGAAAAGAGGAGCTGATATAGTGTTTTCTGAAAATTAAACCACATAAACCTATTCTGGTACAACCTCTAAATACAATTATGAACCCGAAAATGAGCATAATATGAGCACTTTAATCTGTCACAGTCATAGAAACAAAATTAAATTTCTATATTCACAGTACTTTTGTAGATAAAAACATATTGTAAACATTTTTAGAGCATAATAAATAAAACTCTAAAATACAACTAAAATGTACAATTTTCTTTCATCCTGATTTGGTTGGAGATTTGGAGGTTTAATTGGAAGCGAGTGTCCGTTCGTGTCCCACTAGTACAGTCTCAGTTTTTTGGTTTAGCTCCCGATCAATGGCGTTGTCTCACCGTGATTGACGTTCAACTCCATCTTAGCTTTGCGGTAAATTATGAACTGGATGGAGATCTGAACCACAGCGTTAAGGAAATCTGAAGCAATCCTGGGAAAGGGTCTGAGAAACACACAACTATGATGGACAGAAGATACCATTTGACCATAAAATGACAAAATACTTGCTGACACCCTCATTTTTGGTATTAAAAACCATTTTCTTACTGTATAACAGACACTTACTCATTTGCTGTATAGGGTTAGATTAACAACTGGGCAACATGGGCCCTGGGGCTCCAGATTTCCAGCACTCTCCAGAGTCCCAGGTTCACTGTGTGAATTTTACTAATTTTATTAATTGCAAAGGTGTTGCATATATCTAAAGAAAAATGTTGCATTTAGTCAAACAACCTGGGCCCAGGTAATATTCCAGCATAGCAGTGCTGGTTAATGAGGCTGCCATGCAGGGGCGATTTCAGAAGTTTTATAAATAGGGTGGCACAGGGGGGACATTTTATCAGAATACAGCATAGAACATCTACTTATACAGGAAATATTGCATAGGATAGAGGAAGCACCGGGGGGAAATAATCATATTTCAGGGGGAGGCCGGTGCCACTTAGTGCCCCCCTTCTAGCCCCGCCCCTGCTGCCATGTACTGTATATACTCTGCTAGTGACTACTGTACCTAAAGACTTTCAGGAGTGTCTGCTGGTTGGCACAGTTAGCTTACAGTAGCTTATGCTAACTAATCAGCTCCTGGCTGTAGCTTCATATTTACGAAATAGACTGACAGGAGTGATATGGATCTTCTCATCTAACTCTTCATCTAGGGTCACAGCAGCTCCTCTGGTGCTGTACCATGTGCTAGGACCGACTGATATTCAGCTTTTAATAAACTGCAGAAGACCGAGACAGCAGAGCTGGGCTACGAGCTAAAGATGTATGATAATGATATTAAGAGAACCAAACTGATCACGCTATCTTTCCACTAGTACTTTTGAGAGCTGGCCCGTAAAAAACTACAACGCCCAGTCATCATCAGGTCACATGCTTCTGCCTTGTCTATGTTAATTAAAAACAAAAGCAGCAAGCACATTCATGCTTCAGTCAACCACACGTGTGGGCTGCAAAGAGACACATGGCCTCCGAGGGGCACCAGTGCAGCTTTTACAGGCTTGTTTCTTTGGTGGTAACAACTAATTTCCCTGTGAGTGCTTGGACCTTTAATACTATACTGTATATTGTGCTTCCACATACGCAGTCATGAGACCTTAACCCATCTGATGAAGTGTCCTCTCTTACAGCTCAGCACTGCCTAAAATGTAGCATGTTCGTGGGATTGAGACCAGGCAATGGCAGCCATGCTTTCTTTTCTTTAAAAGGATACAATGATGTCCAAGGAGAGGGTGCCGAGGCTGCCGATGAGCCACGGCAAGTGATGGACCATGTAGCTTCTCTCCCCCTGATCCACCTCAGGGTTCTTCAGCAGGACACTCAGGCCGTACGTGGTGTTTCCCAGGATGATCAGCGCAAACAGGAAGTAAGACACTCCATCTGTTGACTTCCTCTTGAACTGTGGGGAGAAATGAGAAGACCGGTTGGGAAGTGGGGAAAACCTTTAGTTAAAAGGAATAGAAAATGTTTTACACAGCCATCACGTATTTTCTACCAGAGTGATGTGTGCAGATTTCAGAGGCAACCGTCCATGCTGTCAGCAAATTACAGTATCTCACAAAAGTGAGTACACCTCACATTTTAGTACATATTTAATTATATCTTTTAATGGGACAACACTGAAGAAATGACACTTTGCTACAATGTAAAGTATTAAGTTTACAGCTTGTATAACAGTGTAAATGTGCAGTCCCCTCAAAATAACTCAACATACAGCCATTAATGTCTAAATCGCTGGCAACAAAAGTCAGTCCACCACTATGTTAAATTCCCATAGAGGCAGGCAGATTTTTATTTTTAAAAAGGCCAGTTATTTCATGGATCCAGGATACTATGCATCCTGATAAAGTTCCCAGATCCCAAGATCAGATTGATGTCAGATTTAGACATTAATGGCTGTATGTTGAGTTATTTTGAGGGGACTGCACATTTACACTGTTATACAAGCTGTAAACTTAATACTTTACATTGTAGCAAAGTGTCATTTCTTCAGTGTTGTCCGATTAAAAGATATAATGAAATATTTACTAAAATGTGAGGTGTTCTCACTTTTGTGAGATACTGTATATTCACTTGCGTTTCCATCTGCTCAGCTTTCAGTTACATTGAAATATGATGAGGATTCTTATTCTAATTATCATCATTATCCATTTGTTCTTAGTATTAGCAATAATTAATTGCTACCACTTACAGTGTGCAGCCAATAGTACTAAGGAATCTACGCTTCATAATACTCACATTAGTGTACATCTGGGGAAGTCTGGAAGAGAGATAGAGCAGTGACGACACAGAGCCGATGGTGAAACCAATAATCTCTTTAGGGGTAAAAGTCTGAAGTGACAGAGAGGAAGACACAACAACGTTACACCAGCAAAAAATAAATAAAAAGCCTGACATAACTAGTTCACTTCCCTCAGATCACCAATTAAGCAAATGACTCACCTTGATGTCAGAGGTTGAGAGCAAGGCGCGACTTCTGAACGCAGAAGGAATTACTTCCTGTTGGGTGCCTAACCCGGGCAGATGGACGAGGCTTGTGGTGACGCCCAGGACACAGGCTACACCCACCACATGCAAAACCCTCCTGCCTGGAAACAACGCCTGGGTTCAGTATCAATACTGGGAAAAACATCTAAGCACATTCCTCAATGGTCGCTGTGTTAAAAGGTCACCAGTAAGGGAACAAACTCAGCAGCAACATGAGGCATGTGTATGACATTATGACAAGGTACAGCGATTACCTTCTTTCTCTGTCTGGACTAGTGTTGGATCGTTGCTTATCAGCACCGATATGAGAAGCCTGTTCATTAAGCAGCTACATCAGATAAAACTGATCTTAGAAATAAGCAGTGCCTTAGTAGTAGCTAAATCATTATAGACTATAGCTACTGTTTTACAGTTGGAGATAAAATACATTTTTAGGGTGCCCAGATAGCTCAGTAGAGCAGGCGCCCATACATAGGAGGTTTACTCCTCGACGCAGCAGGCCGGGGCTCGACTCCGACCTGCGGCTGCATGTCATTCCCCCGCTCTCTCTCCTTTCATTTCTTCAGACACATTTTTCTGTCCGAGCCCAGCCCGTGTCCGACAGAGCAGTAACCGAACCCGACCCGAGCCCGACAGGCATTAAGATATTTATGTCCGAGCCCGACATAGTTAAAATCTCGTTTTTTTCTCATACTAATGACACATACGTTCGTTTGTGTGGAAAGCCCGCTTTTATTAAGCAACTGTAGGAAGGCATTCGGAAATGACAACAGATGAGCCCATCAGCGCACACGGGGCAACAAGCACACGTTAACACAGGCGCACACCTACATAATAAGCTTTTTTATGTGACCGAGCCCGACCCCAACCCGAACAGCAATTCTAAATATCTGTCTGAACCCGGCCCGGCGGATACCAACAGGCTCGGTTTGGGTATCCATCCTCTAGTTTTGGTAGGGCTGTGCAATTCATAAAAATTTTAAATCGCGATTACGATTTTGGCTACTAACTATCACAAAAACAGAGTAATTGAGAAAAAAAAGATTATTTTGCACATTACGTTTTGCGCATAAACTCTTATATTGTCTTTGTAAAAGTCTTCAGGGATTGGTTGATTGGTTTAACTGTTTCCCGTTTTTTTAACTTCAATGAATGAAACATCTTTCCAAAAGTCAATGAGTGATAGTGTTTAATAATCGTGATTTCAATATTGACCAAAATAATCGTGATTATGATTGTTTCCATAATCGAGCAGCCCTATGTTTGGGGTTATTCAATTCTATTACGTATGTTAACTAGAAGGGCACTTGGATAGTGCAGACGTTGCCATGCCCTATCTCGCAATATCGACATTCCGATTTACCTGTATTTTCCCAGTCGGTAACACATTTTTTAGATTATTTTGACACCACATGAATGCAGCACACATGCCCTATCTCACAATGTTATTGAGAGTGAAAAATAATTTGTGTATCTGCCCCGTGATTCAGATCCGCTCCAAAATATTATGGGTTCTTCCTTGGCTCATGCTACACCTTTCCACCAAGTTTCATGAAAATTGGGCCATAGTTTTTTGTGATCCTGCTGATAGTCAGACAGACCGCCACACCGAGTCAAAAACATAATCTCCTTGGCGTAGGTAACAAGGCCCTATGTGTAGTACACCAAATGAGTCACCAGGATGCAAATAAGGCTCTGAAACTCACAGAGCACAAAACGAGAACTTACTTCTTATCATGGGCATTTGGCAAATTGAGTAGTGAAAGAAAAAAAAAAAAAAAAATCCACTCACTTTCCACCATTCTGTTCCTCGTCTTGTAGTATATGTACATGGCCAGCATCAACATGTCAGCTATGATGTAATAAACGGCTGTATATGTCTGGATGACAAGGAGAAAGACATTATTTTTTCTTCACACAAAATCATTTTAATGGAATTCACTTAAAATGCTATTTGTAGCATTACTTGACATGAATAGTCAAGTAATTAGTCAGTTGACAGAAAATGATCAATAAGAATTTGAATAATCAATTAATCATCTCAGTGATCAAAGCACAAGCTAATAATTAGGTGGTAATAGCTCAAAATAAATTTTTAAATGCATACTTTCATTTCTTTGAATGAAAAGTTTTTTAATTTTTGGTTTTCCCAACTTCTAATGATCACTGCTCTTGACATTTTATAGAATTGATGAAAAACGATGAATCATAGCTTAATAGATCATAAAACTGTTAGTTCCAGCCCTACTCCGTCATGGGAAACACCTTCAGACTGTGAATAGCAATATATCACTACAAGTCACCTGAAGTGGAAGCTGGTCTGCCAAGAAGGAGCCCACAAGATTGCAGGTGTCACCTCCCAACCACAGCAGCAGAAACCAAATAGAGAGGGCACTGTCCATATTCCCTCTTTTACATGAGCTGTAGTACTGTCTGCAATCAGAAACCACAGACAGAATTATGTTGATGCTTAGATTAAAGAGCATTTCCTCTTGAGAGGCACAGACACCAACACAAACACTTACGGAAGTGAGGACACCATGAAGCAGAGGATGGACAGGAGGCCTAGGTAGATGCTGGCCATGTCCCTCGCATCCTGGGCACATTCCCCAAGCCCTTCCCAAACCCATTTGGTCCCATTAGGGCACAGGGAAGTTAAGTTTCCTTGAGTGGCCGATCCAAAGGAACTCCGCGTGAGGACTCCATCTGTCAACATATTCTTCTGGAGAGAAAAGGCTCCGTAAATATACAGTTTATAAAAATAAAAATAAAACAACTTATTTGGATCTTCAGTTCTCGGTACATCCCCAGCATACAAACAATGTTTAAACTGTGCTTCCAAGACAGCATACAATAAAAATAGCAAAAGAAAGAATCCAAATATCTAACCATACGGCACAGTTGTGGAGTTTTTGGGGGTTTCGTCACACACTTGATCAGCCATATAAACCATGGATGTATTATAAGAATATATAAACACCAAAGAGAACAACACATATCTCGAAAAAATGCAGTTTTCCAGTTTAAGACGGTGATAACAGGGTCAAAGGTTGTTGAACACTGTTGTTACGCTGATTAACGTTAGATTAAGATCAAGTTAAAGTGGTGATACGTGTGGCTACATTTATACATTGGGAAACGTTTTCACACTAAATAACGTAACGTTACACTCAACATAAACCACAAAATAAATAATCCAAATTATTTGTTAGCCACTTAGATAACGTTAGCCAACTACCACGACCTAATAAACAGTTGGAACTTGCCTGTGCCTTTTACGTCGAAAACGTCTACAAACTGCCACAATGGAAATAAATAAAGCAAATTTATCCTGCCCGTGAGGCCGCCGACATACCGAGAAGGTCCTTATTAGAACAAAAACTCCTCGGAGACTGAAAACAACACGGAAGAAGGCAATAAACAAGTTGGGTCTGTGAGCTGATTGGTCGTCAGGATGAAACGTCACAGCAAGGGCCTATCAAAATTGGCACGTGACTATCGGTTCGCGAGCCCTAACGCAAACCAGGCCTTCAAAATAAAAGTTTGATTTGGTTCGGGATTCAGGATTGTACATTTCGTCAATTCAATCGGATTTATCCCTCATCATGGGTTGGAAATGTGTGTTTCATGTTGTATATAATAGCGCAGGACATTTTAACACACACTGTTTCTTTGTCATGCGGTTTTTCTGATGTTTCAGTTTATCTGAGAGTCCCTCAGATCCTCCATCCAAAGGTCTCTTCCGTGACCCACGGTGTCCCACGGTCCAGGCTTAAGCAAAAAGGTGATCGAGCCTTTTCTGTTGCTGGCCCTCAGCTGTGGAACCGACTGCCACCCATAGACAGTATGCCACCTGACATCAGAAATGCCTTTTTACATTGGCCTTCCCGGCATTTTAATGGTCTTATCCTAATTAAGTGTTTGTCTTTTGATGTCATTTTAGCCTAAATCACTGATGTAAGTGTATTTTATTTTTTATTTTATTACCCTGTGGCTAATGCGCTGTACAGCACTTTGGTCAGCGCGAGCTGTTTTTAAATGTGCTATAGAAATAAACTTTACTTACTTACCTATACAACAATAGATCATCAAAAATAGATCATCAAAATAGATCATCAAAAATATATTTTATTCAACAAACGACTGTAATTGTAACGTTAATTGATCAAAACTCACTCGAATCGACTAATGAAATCATTATTCTGATTCACATAGTTCAGGATCAACATCAGTAAAACATTTTCTGGTCGAAACATAGCTGTAAAACATTTATTAAGGCTGTGAAACAAGCTTATGCGCTTTCATGTTATCAGAACTGGGTCGACTAACGGTGCCACGATTTGATTTTCCAGCGCTCACACATTTCACATACTTTCATCACATATCTACAAGCCTTGTTAAATTGTTATTATTTCGCTCAACATGGTAATTCAGTCATTAGTCCTTACCCGTCATTAGCCCTGAGGCCTCCTACTTCAACAAGCTTTGCATTTTAGTATGCAGCCGTGAAAAACAATACAGCTAATACCCAGGGCCATGACGTGGGCTTGTATGCAAATGTTCTTAGTGAACTTTGGAGGGGTTGCTTTAGGCTTTGTGTAGAAATCATTTAACAGTGACTGTTCTCTATTGTTAGCCTATATGCAGAGATTAAATCACAATACAACAGAGGTTACCTTTAATCATAACGACCTGTCCAACTTGTTTGCATGATAATTGTCAAGAGAAAACATCCTACCTGGAAGAGACGATTAGATCCGATGTCAGACTTTGAATTAAAAGAAAAAGCAGAGGATTCCAGGACCTATTTCCAAAAATGTCTGAGGGGATGCAAAATTTGTCAGCTGACAATCTGTCAGACTGACGACTCAGCACCTCACTACGCTGACGTCAGCTCGTGAGTTTTTTTGTTTTTTTTTTTAAATCAGGTTTGCTGTAAATCAAGTTCCCACTGTCCTCACGTGCATCTCGTAAACTGCGTTTCTGTTTAATGTGTCAAAGTGCTTGTAACAACCAAGGACTGAAAACTGACAATGCAGAAGCTGCGATATTTTCATGGAGTCAAGGCAGATTTTAACTTTAATTAACAAACTTAAAATATTAGACTTGCACGGAAAATGACAACCTTTAAATCAGAGCTAAAATCTTGTGTTCTGCACTGCCTTTGACTAAACCTTGAATACTCTCAATGAACCATCTTGCCCCTCTACCCTGTATTTGTCTCTGTTAACGTTTTAATTCCCTTTAAACATGTTTCTATTCTTTTAATTAGCATTTAAAAGTTTATGTGCGGTTTCTTTCCTTTTTCAAGTAAAGCACTTAAAAATATTCTATACATGTAAACTTGCCTTGCCAAATGTTACCTGTAACATCTGTACTTTTCGTACTGTGGTGTTATATAGTGAGGTCTATGGATTATCTAAACTAATAGGGAACACTTCTGTAAATAGATGTAGCTGTTAAATCTGTAAGCACCACAACTGAAATTCCTTTCACATTAATTTGTATTGCAGTGCATCTTGAAATCTGGACAAATTAAAGGGGGCATATTATTCTTAATTACAGGTTTATATTTGTATATTGATTTCACTGGAACATGTTTACATGCTTTAAATGTTTAAAAAAACATGAATATACCTGTATCACCCCCAGTGAAACACTGTTTTAGTGCCTTTCTCTTTAAAAAGGAACACGCCAACTTATTGGGACTTTATCTTATTCACAGTAACCCCCAGAGTTAGACAAGTCGATACATACCCTTCTCATCTCCGTGCTTGTAACTGTCTGACACCCCCCAGCGTTAGCTAAGGCTAGCACAGATCCTGGAGGTAACCGGTAACTAGCCTAATGCTCCGAATAAGTGACAAAATAACGCCAACATGTTCCTATTTATATGTTGTGATTTGTATAGTCACAGGGTGTACAAATAACAAGGTCATATGAGACACAGCCATCTTCTAACCATATACAAACTGGGAACTATATTCTCAGAAAGGCAAAGCACTGCTACTTCTGCTACTTGGGCGGAGTGATTTGCTAGCAGCACCTGAAGCCCTGTGGTAAGCATCAGAGAGCTCCTCTGGAGTTCGCTCAGAGTTGGAGTAATAGACAAAAAAATTACTAGATAGTAAAAGCATACTGACCTTATTTGTACACCATGTGACTATACAAATCACAACATGTAAACAGGAACATGTTGGCGTTACTTTGTCACTTATTCGGAGCAGTAGGCTAGTTGGAACCTGTTACCTCCAGGATCTGTGCTAGGCTTAGCTAGCGCTGGGGGGCATCAGACAGAGTTACAACACGCACGGAGATGAGGAGATGAGAAGAGAATGTATCGACTTGTCTAACTCTGGGGGTTACGGTGAATAAGCTAAAGTCCCAATAAGTTGGCGTGTTCCTTTAAGCTCGCCTCCCAAAAAGAAAGCCCAGTCTGCTCTGATTGGTTAGTGTTTCTCAGTTTTCTGCATCTGGGCTTGCGAAGTCTGCGCCGTCATTGCAGCCGGGGAATGACTGGAACAGCACTTTCTACCTATATATAGTACAGTTGTGACATCCAAATGTACGTAAATCCGGCCCGGCTTGTTTAAAAGGCACCGTTTCTGAATACGGGCTGTGTGCATTACTGTGATACTTTCAGTCTTTATATAGCACCTTGACCTGCTTTACAATTTAAAAAAGTAAATCTCACTCTCTTTTTTTAAGAGAATTTTTTGGGCTTTTCCGCCTTTAATTTTGACAGGACAGCTAGGTGAGAAAGGGGAGAGAGAGGGGGTTAGACATTAGGGGTGTGCAAAAAAATCGATTCATATTCCAATCGCGATTCAAGCTCTACCGATTCAAAATAGATTCATATTCTTCTATTCTATTCTAGATTCAAAATGTAATTACATTTTTTTTTATTGTATGTCTACTGCAATCACATGGGAAGAGTAACTACATTTACATACTGTGAATCGTTTTTTTTAACCGAGAATCGATTTTGAATCGAATCCTGAGCCTGAAAATCGATATCGAATCGTGACATTTTCTGAACCGTGCACCCCTACAAGACATGCAGGAAATAGTAACAGGTTAGATTCAAACCCTGGACCTCTGTGTCGAGGCATAAACCTCAGTATATGTGCGCCTGCTCTACCCACTGAGCCAACCTGGCCACAGTAAATCTCACTTTTAACAATATTTGATCTTTTAACCAAAATAATTTACGTCTAGATACCACCAAGGGTATGTGGGAATGTTTTGTCGTTTGTCTCATTGTAATTTGTGTGAACGGCTCCTTCAAGAGCTTTCCCAAACCTACTCCACACCACACATTTTCTTTCATATATTTCAAGAACAGGTTTTATTGAGGACGCACCCAAACATCTATACTGTAGGATTACCTTCGGTGGGCTAGATTCTCTTATTTACATAACGCTTCCACAAAGCCATACAAATACTTGGTAGGTTTCATGTCAAAGAATAGATATAATACATTAAGAACTGGGAACAGGGAATTCAAATGTTTTATAAAGCCATCGTCACAACAAATCTACAAATGCAAATGGATGATAGAAAAAAAAAGCACCAATCATTAACTTAACTACTGCAAAACAAGTCCTACTTCTGTACAAGCAAGTTCTTCAGTGTCCATGAAATAAGGAGGAAATGTAGCTCTTCTATGTTTCTTTCCTCAAGAGTTCTGATAATGTAGTTGACCATAATTCTTTCAAAAGGCAAGGATGAGATAAACCTAGCAGTTTGTACAGCGACTCTCACCCTTTAGTTTGCTGCGTCAAACAAAGGAGAAGTGTGGGACGTGAGGAAGACAGTTTTTCACTTCTTGTTTCTTTTATGGTTGGTTCTCACTTGATGTGGAGTACTTTCTCATCTGTTTTTAACCGTTTACGTCTTGGCTGTATGAAATCCCCCTCAGAGTCGTCTGTGTCATCCTCCTCCTTTTCCTTTGTGTCTGGGGCCTCGCTTTCAGGTGTTTCAGGGAAGCTCTGCCCCGGGAACATCTCCTGCAGCTTCTCCTCAAAGTACAGGCTCACTGCCTTGCCGGATATCGCCATCTCTGATCCCACCTGCCGGAGGAGGAAAAGGGGGTGGGACAAGAAGAGGGTGAAAAGTGATAAAGAGGAAGCCGGGGGGTGAGAGTACCGTTGAGCAGAAGAAAAGAATGGGTTGAAGCAGGGAGAAGGAAGAGGAGAATGAGGAGACAAATTAGATCTGGTTAAGACTCCTGGTGGTAGGGTGGCCCCGGCTCAACGTTGCTGTACAGAGCAGAGATATCCTGCCGCCCCGTCCCACTGTGGCTCCATTAAGAATTTCCACAATGAGGCTGTATTCAAGTACTTCCATACAATTTAAGGGTCTGTGAATCAAGCAGTAGGGCAAAAATAAAGTATCTGCATTTTTAAAAAGGTTGTTGAGTATTGGTTGTTTAATACCAATTAGAGGATGAAAATTTAAAATAGTTTCAATACCACTGACAAATAAAAACAATTATGTAGATGTGAAAAGAAAAGAAAAGCCTTAATGCCTTTCCAACATCCATTGACGTCCCTCAACAGACCGCAC